>NC_133339.1:10002000-10302000 GCF_030506205.2 Paramisgurnus dabryanus
GACGGTTGCTACCTGGATTTGTGGTCACATGGCTACAAATCTGTATGGTAACCTAGATACAGGGGGTGGGTCAACTTACCCACTGGCTCACTTTGCCCCACTCTCCCCAATAATGTTAAGTAAATAATTAAAGGGATAGTTTACCCAAAATAAAACTTGGCTATTTATTTACTTACCATTATTCTTCAGTAGTAGAGCAATACAGAAGTTATTATTATAACCCAAGATTTTCTCACCTCAAGCCGTCCGAGATGCATATGTCCATCATTTTTAAGACTAACACATTTTCAGTTATTTTAGAAAATGTCTTAGATGTTTCAGTTAATCAAATGTTAAGTTACGGGGTCCACGTCCTTCAAGTCCAAAAAAACGTGGTTTTATCCTTCCCCATAGAAATCCTAACGGCTCCAGGATGATGAACAAAGGCCTTTTGGCCGAACTATACATGGATATCAGCTGACGTCACTCACTTGTCTTCCGCCATTTTAAGGACTTGAAGTGGTCGCAAAAGAACTAGAAGCTATGCCTTCAATATGCTGTGAGCATCAAAATCGCTATTTTAACAACACTAAGAAGGCTCAACACAACATGATATTTTGCTCGAAGTATCGCCTATGTCTCTACACGTGAACTCGAGCATTGAGAACATTGTTTGTGAACAGAGAGTTAACTAAAAAGAAGGTTTTGAACAACTGACTTTGGATGATTTGGCGTCCGCTCGCCGCCTTCTTCCCAGTCAAGATGTATCGATCTCCAATTGCGACGTAAGGAGGGAGGATTGTAAAGATTGATATCTCCTAAAGCATAGTTCCATAAAAATGCATGGATAAGTCGTTGTTTTGTCGCAAGTGAAAAACAATATTGACCTTCAGGTTGAAAAAGGAGCCTCATATGATATTCATTCATTCCCCTTCGGAAATCGATTATTTACGTCTGGCAGAGATGACAAGCGGACACCATAACAGCCAAAGTCAGTTGTACAAAACCTTTATTTTTAGTAAACTCTATGTACACAAACAATGTTCTCAATGCTCGCGTTCATGTGTAGAGATCCAGGTGATACTTCGAGCAAAGTTTCATGTTGTGTCGCGCCTTCTTATGTTGTAAAATAGTGGTAGTTCGGTAGCAGCGGACAGCGGCTGGAAGAACGCATCAGGGATCGAGAAGGCATCACACCCTAACCAAGATATATTTTTTTAAAGTAGCGTTTATTTTCATGACAGTCGAGATGCGACATGTTGTCTTTCGTAGCCCTTTACTGTATCCGTAAGAATCATAGACAGTAAAAGATAAGAAATCCGTAAATCGTAGCAAGGTAGCCAATGCTTGTCAATAACCTACTGGTACTCGGTAGGTCCTAAAGATGGCGGCATGATGTAAAAGGTCACGTGACTGAAATCCATCTATCCCTTTAACACTAATAATGTAGTAAATAACGTTCAATATCCAGCAAAAATCGACTGCTTTGCTTCACACGACGTCCATATGTCACCAGGACACATGAGATTACTTTTGTATTGGATTTATCTGCTTTTTGCGCTTTCAAAGTGGCGGATCGGTTGACTTCCATTTACTGTAATTTGTACTAACTCTGGTGTTATTCACCATTTTTGAGGTTTGGGAGCAACCAGGCCTAGATTTGAATTGTGGGTGGGCTAAATTTATGACTTAAATTTCAATATTACACATGTAGACTGGTCTGAACACTTGGGTGTATGCCATTGTTATATGACTTACCATTTTTCATAAATGTTAAAAAACAGCATTTTTGTGTGTGGGGGGGAGGTAAAATACACTTGATTTAGGAATACATAATATACACCAATGCACAATGTTTTTTTCTCTCTTAGATTAACTACCTGGGTCTGATTGGTGGTGTTGATGTAAGAGACACCGTATGGAGAGTGTTAAAAGCCACTTTCTCAACCACTGTGGCACGTGGCATGAATTGGAGAGGAGTAAATGGCAAGGTGTGTTTCCAGTGCCTGGTCCTGAAAGAAGTTGTCATTGGTGAGAATAAATTTTTATTTGTATACAGTAGCACTTCATGCACCATTTCATAATTCGCCTTTATAATTCAATATAATTTTTGACTGAAAAAAATAGAACAAAGAGGATTGTGACAATATATCATTATATCTCCTTCAGTTTGTTAAATTTAATTAATATTGTATTAATCCCACTTAAATTATCAAAGGAAATAATTTACCCATCCACTCACTCAACATTCGGTGAACAGGCGCTATGGCAGCTGTCACAGGAGGCAATTGATGATTTTTGGAGACAGAAAGACTATATATCATCTCGAAAATCACCAAAATGGAATTAACTATGCATGGGAGGGTTATATTAATAATTTTATTGTTGAGAAAGTCGATGAAAAGCTTCAGTTCCACACAAAAATTGACAGGTGATAGTGTAACATGCTATCAACATGCTATTACAAATAACATTTTTATCTCAGTTATTTACAGATACGTTAATGAAGCTTAGTGACATGATGTACAACGCAGCTAGAAGCTAAAGTTAACATTTTCTAATGTTAGCCTAATGTAACGTTAGAGATGTTAAAGGACAAGTTCGGTATTTTAGACTTAAAGCCCTGTTTTCAGATTGTTTATGGTGAAATAGAATGGTTTTGACTGAAATTTCGACATTTGCGGCTGCCCTGAGAATTTTCGCGCGTTTGTGTTTCATCTCACACCTCTACAATGGGTTTAATGGTGCACTGGAACAATCCTTCCTAAAATGCATTAAACTTTCGTTTACAAAGACGTGAAACTCACCGAGTGGTCAGGGGTGTTCACTGGTATGCTCACACAAAAATCGCTCCAAAAGACGCATTCCAACAGGTTTTGTCGTAGTTTTTACCAACTCCATTGACTTGTATTAGATGTCCTGTGAGGTACGGTATTACTCCGCGCCGGGAACTTTGTTTCTATTCTTGCAATTGGCAATGGCGGATTAGCGCCACCACCTGGGCTGGAGTGTCTATTATTCAAGCTCTCAGCGGAAGAATGTACGGGTGTGAGGCGTTTGGAAAAATAGGTCCACAAGTTAACAACGAATGCTAAAACAGCTGTTGGAAAGCATCTTTTGCAGCGATTTTTGTGTGAGCATATCAGTGAACACCCCTGACCACTCGGTGAGTTTCACGTCTTTGTAAACGAAAGTTTAATGCATTTTAGGAATTATTGTTCCAGTGCACCATTAAACCCATTGTAGAGGTGTGAGATGAAACACAAACAAGCGAAAATTCTCAGGGCAGCCGCAAATGTCGAAATTTCAGTCAATTTCACCATAAACAATCTGAAAACAGGGCTTTAAGTCTAAAATACCGAACTTGTCCTTTAACCCTTATGTGTTGTTGGGGCCATTTTTTGTAATTTTTTTAGTCGTAATTTGGCCACAACTTTCTCTGTGTTTCAGCAAATTAAATGATATTTGGTGACAAATCTTATATTAACACATATTTTAAGAAATTTTTTGAAATTTTTCACAAACGTAAAAATATACCGTCAGTGTCGGCGCCACGAGCGGGCCCTAGGGGGCATGGCCCGGCCACTTGAGTCACTGTGCCCCCTTACTTCTCAAAATAATAATGAACTTAATAATTTTAAAAATGTGCTGCAAATAAATTTGGTTACACAACGGATACTGATTAAAATTAGGAGTATAATTAATAAAATAAAATTATTAAAATACTAACCCACAATGCAATGCTAACATAGTCAGCCAGTTACATACACGCAGCCACTACATTTGAACAACACAAATTCTTAAAGCTATTCCCAGTGTTTTGTCTGCACTGAAAGTTAATGTCACGTTCGGGGTCTCAATCGCCATGCGTGAGAACTCATTCTCTACCTAAATAATGTACACTTGTAGGCTAAGTCTCGGCATTTGAGCAAGACGAAGAAATTTTAAAAGGTCCCTCTTAAAAAGTTTTTATAAGTCCTCTCGTTGCCTGCAACTCTTCTAAAGGTAAAATGCATAGTTCGTTCTGGTGTTAGATATGTCAGTGACATTGTTTTCTTTTGCTGTTATTTGGTTATGTACTGGTCTTTATGATTTGCGTGAGTTTTTCAGTCTTGCACTTTAGCGTCATGATAAGTTATGGTTTTACTATAATGAGGGATTTATTTGTGACAGCAAATTGGCCGGCTGTAATAATCCCGCTTATTTCAAGGCTAGTTGCTATACGAATAAATATATAGACATAACATTTAGATTTTATGTCCTTTATTAGCTTATTTTTAAGAAATACAAACCTTCTGGGAAAACGTACGTTTCATAATGGGTGAAAGCCAGACGCGTTAAAACCAAGTTAAAAGTCAAAAGACGAACATTCGGCTTAATAAATGTAAATACAATCTCATATACGTTATTAATTATGAATATTTATTCTGTATAATTTGAAGGTGTTAAACTCCCTGTTAACGTGACTCGCACGCAGCACCTGGGTGAGGCTGTGTTTCAGGCGGTTGTTCAAGGAATAAAATACCTTTGAATGTTGCGACTAGCCAATCAGTACCAAGCATTTTACAGTGCCATGTAGTAATAATAATAATAATAATAATAATAATAATAAAAAACTAATAATAATAATAAAATAATAAGATGAACGAGGTGCCCCCCCAGTGAAACAGGAGGCCCCCTCATTCTGTATTCTCTTGCGCCGACCCTGTATACCGTGGGCAAATTTACTACCCTTACGTGTTGTTAAAGGCCAAAAATGGTCACTAAATTAAACTGCTGTAAAAATGTATCGGATTATTTTTTTTTCAAATTTTTTGTATAAATCTGTTAATCAACCTCAGTACTGATCAAAGCTACCAAATGTTTACAAAAATTCCTTGATTTTACCATATTTTCCAGACTATAAGTCGCTCCGGAGTATAAGTCGTATCAGTCAAAAAATGCACCATGAAGAGGAAAAAAACACATATAAGTCGAACTGGACTATAAATCACATTTTTTTAGAAAATTATTATTCTTTTGGGGGACATTTTGTTTAAGTCTTTCTCCATTGTCTTTAAGTTAATGTTTCAGTTAAGTTTTTTTTTAAGGGGTAGGCTACAGGAGCAACATATAGTGCCCTCTCGTAGCTCTATGTTTTCCTTTGGTTCACGTTAGTCAGTATGAATTAATTTTGACATATAAGTCGCACCTGACAATAAGTCGCAGGACCAACCAAACTATGAAAAAAGTGCGACTTATAATCCGGAAAATACGGTAACTCTTTCATTGCCAAGTTTATAAGTGGTGTCGCTGATTTGGGGGAAAAAAACACACAACATGACCGATTTTCAATATAAAAAGTAATTGTGGACTGGATTTTCATTTACCTTTTTCACAGTCTTGAGCATGTCAAAGATTGGTAAAAACATTGGCTTTAATGCATTTTTAGTTTTTGTGCAGCATCAGATTTTTTCTCCCTCATTTATTGTTTGTGGCCATTTTTTTTCCCCATTGACTTCCATTATAACAACATTTTTTGATTGCAGAGCCATGACCCCTTATTACCATGCATTTTTGATTCTTTGTGGTTTTACCTTTTGCAAAGAGGTAATATTTGTCATTTGTACTGTTGATCACCATGTGGCACCATAAACCCTTTAGTAGGCCTGTGCAAAAAAAAACAGAGCTTAAATTCTGGCTTGTACAATGTACAAGGTTAATGGTGGCACATGGTGTTCAACAGAAAAAATTTAAAATTGTACCTCTTAGCAAAAGGAAAGGCCACAAAGAATGCATGATAATAAGGTGTCATGACTCTGCAATCAAAAAAACATTGTTATAATGGAAGTCAATGGGGCAAAAGTGGGCACAAACTATAAATGAGGGAGAAAAACTAAAATCAGGCTTTGATGCATTTTTAGTTTTTGTGCAGCATCAATGTTTTTACTAATCTTTGGCATGCCCAAGAATGTGAAAAAGGTAAAAAAAATCCACAATCACTTATCAGTTCACAATCACTTTTTATATTGAAAATCAGTGATTTTGTGTTTTTTTATGCTCAAATCAGTGGCATCACTTTAAATTAGTGGCCATTTTTGGCCGCTAACAACACGAAAGGGTAGTGAATTGGAACAAGGCACAAGGGTTAAAGATAACGTTCAAATACATTGTTGACTTAGCTTGTAACCGATGTAAACATCCTTGTTTCATTTATCCACGTTTAGTTGATGTTGTGGTTTACCGCATAATTTAATCCTGAGCAAACACTTATTTTGGTTGAGATGTGGCTTGGGAAAGGGTAAATAATACGGGTAAAAAATACACAATGTCGCCCAGCAGAAAAAACATTTAAAAATGAATGAAAACTAACCAACTGCAATGCATTTCAATGGACGTGAAAACAGAGAATGTCTGAGTGTATTGGGTTAGCTAGCACACTGTGATTGGCTCATCGCGTTTGGGGGCATGGTTTAGCCATAGGTCAAGTTTGATTCTGTCATAGTTATGCAGCTTTAGTTTCCAGGTTATATTGCAGCTAACATTGTCTAAATTCCTCTTCACTGCAGGTGCAGTCAGGCAGAATCCACAAACACGGGCGTCTACCCAAAAGGAGATCGAACTAACAATTATAAAATGGCTGCATCTGGCTGGAGACCGTGATGGTGGGAGGAGGGAGCGAATGAAACGCCCCTTGGCCACTCAAGTACAATTACAAGAATAAATTTGTTTCTGTAATATAAATTACAGATAACATGATATACAAGTTCATTGTATGATAATAATAAAAACATATTTGTTACATATTTGTAGTTGTTTGGTTTATTTGGGGAAACAGATGGCTTTTACATAAGAATAATATTATAATAATGATATTTATTTTGTGTGTAATACCATTTGATTTGTTTTAAAAAGTATATTTGAAATAAATTAGGTGTGGTATAAATATGGTTAAATTCTGGCAGAATTCTGTCTTTTGGTCTGTCGGCCACATTTGGGCCACATAAAGACCGTCAGTTTTTTACTAAAGTCAGCCATACAATAATTACATGCAAGGACCACATGTTGGCCACATAATTGTTTATTATATGGCTCACTGCTGGTAAAAGTATGATTGAGATTTGGTTCTGATGTGAATAAAAAGAAGTGGGCCAGATATGGGCCGGGGAACACTTTCTTAAGTGGGCCACAGGCCAGCTGTTTATGTGGGCCAGGTCTTTCCCAAAGGAAATTTGCTGACTGGGGGGAGTGTTTTATAAATGTAGTGGAGTAAAAGTCACTTCTGGTGTACAGATTAGACCCCGATATAACATGTGTTAAATAAATTAGTGTAAATACATTAGTATAAATGTATTAATTTATACTAATGTATAAATAGCACAGTGGCCACAGTGTAAATCAAGCATATACTTACAGTACTGAATATTTGGGAGTTGAAGATGGTGGACCTTTCTCCATTTCAGACTAAAATAGAAAATTTAGAACCAATCATTAATCTGAGTTAAAACCTCAAGTAAAAAATTCAAAATCAAACTAAATTGACAAAAATCACTTACCATATCTGGGCCTTTGGTTATACAGCCAACACAGATAAATCTTCAGAGAGCTGTAAGGTGGTAGCAGAAGAATTCTAGTCTTCTATGATAGAGACTAAAATGGCCGCGGAGGACAGAGTGCAAAAACTTGTCCTGTCATCTATAAAGTATCCGTCACAGACTAGTGTTCCTGGATTTTCTGAGAGGTTCACATCACGTAAGATTAGACCAATGAGAATGCTTGAATAAGGCGTGTTTCATTATGTGTTTAGGTAGGACATCATGGATGACGTATACATTCAAGTACATCACAACGATATATCTATAATTTTTGTCTTTAAGTCTTTTTGTTGTGATATTAGATGTAACCCGTGATGATTTACAATGCAAATGTTTTTCAACAGACACAGACATTGAACAAAGACGTGAATGAAAAGGATAATACGACAAAGGATAATACATTCACAAAACATACTGTACTGCAGTAATATGGATTTATAATGACATGAAGGTACTGTAAGTAGATGATTGTGAGTACATTTCATTTTTCAGTTAAATTGTTCTTTTAAGAGTCCAGTTCATATGCTTGTGTATTTTACTGTAGGTGCCTGCTTGAATGTGTACTGAGGAACCAAGCAACAGACAACAGTAGTTTAAAAGTTGGTATCTTGTTGGGTTCTTATTTATTCTAGACCAATAAAATTGATTCAGACTGTGAATTCTAAGAATGCTGCTCATTTCATATATTTTATATGCAAGAGGCTTACATGCTTTAATTTTTCAAAAACTATATTAAAGTCGTTATCCTGTAAGTTTTTTTGCATTGACATTGTGCTGTGAGATAAAATAAATTTTCTCAACAGACACGCACACTTTTAAACTGATAACAATATAATGATAGACATATTTTAATCAAACAAATTATCAGGTTGTGAAACTTTCACCATCCTGTCTTTGTGTTCCCCAGTCTGAGTCTTTTATTTTGAAGTTCTGCATTGTCACACGTGTTTGTAGTTCTTTGTAGTTTATTTGTCCTTATCTGATTGTTCAACCCTATCTCACGGCGAATTCGTAATAATTCAAACGATTTAACCAAGTGGCTAAATCGTATGAAACCATACGAGCTGGCTCGTACGAAATCGTACGATTAGTTCATCGCATTTAACACAGCCCTGTGTTGCAGGGATTTCGTGCTAATTAATACGAATAGATTAAATCGTACTATACCATATGATTTTGTTCATCGCACTCAAGAAGCGTGACCCGTAGCCAGAAAAAAACTCTGGGTGTGCATCTGAAAATCTGCGTGTGTCACAGGCAAGATAAGCAGAAACGCTGGGGAATTCAGGTGCTGTAAATCCGGTGGACAGGACTCATCTCGTTATAGATCAAGATAATTTATAAAGATCTTTAAACGAAGGATTGGAGTATCAGATAGTTGACATGGTAAGCAAGTTAGTTAATATTTTAATTTAAAAAAGGAAAAACGAAATAAAACGAATAGAATACATTATTGTTGTTGCGGTGTGTCACGTGACAATCATGACCCGTCGCCATGGACACAAGGGGTCAGATAAAATATTTTTAACTTACGCGTGAAAGGGTTGATTTTAAATATATATATATATTCTAAGTAAACAACAACAGCCCAAGTTTAGTACAAAAAAATATTGAAACTATAAATAAATATTCTGCATCAATTTTAGGTGTGCTACTGTGGGTGGCTCCCGCACACCCGTGGCTACGCCCCTGCCGTGACCCAAATCTCGTTCGCACATCATCGCGATATGTATCATCTGTTTACAAACGTCGCCACTCGGTGAGTATACTAAAAGTGTCTGTTTGTTCGATATTAAATTCATTATATGTTCTTTATTAATCCAGATCGGCTTCTAAATGTTATCTGAATTGTATTGGTCATCTATATTACATTCTTTCTTTTTGTTCAAAATAAGTTCAACACATAATCAAGCAGTGGGTGATTGATTAGCGCGTGATTAAAAGCTAGTCACGTTATCCTCGATCATTTTATTAGGGTTTCGAGCACGAAGTGCTGAAAACCTATTGTATTTGTCTGTTTTATTATTATTATTATTATTAGGGTTTCGAGCACGAAGTGCTGAAAACCTATTGTATTTGTCTGTTTTATTATTATTATTATTAGGGTTTCGAGCACGAAGTGCTGAAAACCTATTGTATTTGTCTGTTTTATTATTATTATTATTAGGGTTTCGAGCACGAAGTGCTGAAAACCTATTGTATTTGTCTGTTTTATTATTAGGGGTTCAAGCCCGAAGGGCTGAAACCCTATTGTATTTGTATGGATTTTTATTCTTTTTATTATTTTTCTTCTGCCGTAAAACGGATCGTGCAGACCAAACCGTAAGGCCTAGAGACTTGAGACTTGGCCAAATGGTAGGACCCAATTTGGGGAGAGGTTGATAGAGTTTCAACCCGATTGGCCTATAGGTGGCGCTATAGCGATAACAAACGCGTTGATGCTCATAACTCCCAAAATTCTTGTCCAAATGTCAAGTGTCTTATATCCCTGGATTCCTTGCGTCAAGACGAACAAAACGTATATCTCCGATTTCATTTCCGTCATGAAAATTTTTTCGCTATTTTCGATTTTGTCGAAAAAAATAAAAACGAACTAGTCCTAGGTTTTTTGTCCGATCGGAACCGTTCCAGTGCTGTAATATTCCTTGGAGTGTGAATATGAAAAGTTATCAAAAAAAAGTTGAACTTTATACTCGTCGTCGTCAAGCCACGCCCAAACGCCCCCAATGGGCGGAGCCTCTTGGACTTCAATGGCTGTAACTTGGGATTGGAAAGAGGTATCGAAACCAAATTTGGTACACATATACAGCGGACTATTCTGGGGTCACGTGCAAAAAATTGCATCGCTTGACCACTAGTTGGCGCTATAACACTACTTCAACTTTGAAGAGCTGTAACTAGAGAAATATGGGACCGATCAACTTGAGATTTGGCACGGGTGCTCTTGGTCTAGGGTACTATCTGTGTGGGAAAGGAATTTCGCGTAGCTCAAAAAACATGGCCGCCATCGGCCAATCAAGAAAAAGCAGCTATTGGGCAGGGTTAACGGAGGCCGATCGAAACGAAACGTGGTGGACCTGTTTGTCTCTTGGCCATGAAGGTCTGTGCAGAGTAAGAAAAAATTCGGCCTCCGGGAGGCGCTATCACGTTTTTTCAATGTTTAAGTGATTGTGTATTATGCAGTGTTTCAGATATCAACAAGATCTTTATATCATTTAATAGAGCTACATTTAATGAACAACTTTTCCTCAAGAAGCACTTGTCTCAGTCGAATCGTTTGTTAGATATTCATAATTTTCTCTTAAACCTACTTTTGCGAACTAGTCCTAGGTTTTTTGACCGATCTGAACCAATCCAGTGCTGGAATATTCCTTAGACACTGAATATCAATAATTATCAAAAAAAAGTTGAACTTTGCACTCGTCGTCGCAACACTACGGTCAAAAGTACGAAGAGGCGGGGCCACAAATACTTAAATTGCTATCATTTATGATAGGAATGAGATATCAACATGAAACTTGGTACACATATGTATAGACCCAAGCTGTGGTCACATGCAAAAAATTGCAGAGATTGTCCATTAGGTGGCGCTATAACTTAAGAACAAATAACCATAACTATAGCATATGTATATGACACATAAATATTTGTCTGACCTACTTGTTATTTTGCACATTACATCTACTTTCAGGTTCTTATAATGGTCTATGAGGATAATTATTTATCTTTGAAAACATGCCACTCAACAGCCAACCAGTATTAACCATGTACGAGTCAAGCCTAATGGTGTGTGATTACAACTAAACTCATGGGACTGTTGGTCTTATGTTTCCAAGTGTCTGTGAGGATTTTTAGTTCATCTTTCTGAAAATCTTTGCATCTAACACAATGTGTGCAAAGTAAACAGTTCTCTAGATCAGTGGTTCTCAACACACCTGCTTCACATAATCAGCACAATAGTAGAGATCTCTATTAACTAAACTGATTGTGTCAGATGAGAGAAACATACAAAATGTGCAGAGCAGTGGTTCTCCAGAAACGGAGTAGAGAACCACTGCTCTATATGTTTATGTTTATATGAAAAAACTATTTTGTGAACTAATACTTGGTTTTTCACTCAACACCACTAAAGCCAATGCAATACAATTTCCTGTAGTCTGTGAGCAAATATGAATGCCAAATTGTTATCACCAATTGTACGTCTTATTCCTTTAGTTGTTTAGCTTTGAATTACAAAAACAACTTTTCAAAACTACTAGAATTTTTTCAGTCAACAACAATAAAATCAGCGCAGTACATTTTTCTGTCCTCTGTGTGTAAAGGTATATCAAATACAAAATGTAATGAATTTGAATACCTGCTTTTGTAAGCATAGATTTCATGTGATGTCACACATTGGTGTAGGTGCCATTTGTACGACTGAATTGCAGCATGTGTGTTTAAAGGAACTCATAAAGATATGGATTAAAGTTTTTCATTATCTCCATTTATTTATATCAGTAGCATTAGGATTCTATTCTACCTTCCATGACATAAACGTGTCCTGACATGATGTATAATACAAAGTTGTTACATTTTTATATGTTATTTTTCAAATATTGCACCAAAAACTTCATGTGATAATGCAATTGGTTATTATTCACATAAATGACCTGCTAGAACCCAACTAAAAAGCAGCACTTTATGAAAGTAACACAGACAAATGCTCACCAGCAAATCTGCTGCAAATCTACTAAATAACATGACATTTGTTATTGACATAATTTGATATTGAAAACATATCTGGATCAGTTATTTATTGGCCCAGCCTAAAATCACATGAAAATAATTGCAGAGCTATACCACTATTTGACAATTTAACATGACAGAGCCTAAAAATGTTTCTATTAAAATATGTAACTTTGCTTTATTGTTTCCAAATCCATAAATTAGTATTCTCTTACAATAACACAATAAAAGGATTATATGAAAAATATATACTCTCTGTGTGAAACACAGACCCTCATTAATATACTTAAGAGCATGCTTATCAGGATTTGAGTTAAAAATGTGTCTACCTTTATTTACTTTTAAATATTCAATACTAATTTTATGTTAAATTAATTGTAAAAGGAAAACAATAATTTTAGCCAACAGATGGCAGAAGGTCATCTTCTGCCATCTGCTGGCTAAAATTATTATTTAGTATTTAAAATGTATACTCAATGAAATTGTGTTCACAGGTTTCATCAATGGATGCATGATTTAACTTTATGAAGTCAGTATTATTATGTTAAAATAACATTTCGTCAATCATTCTGACGGTATCCGTTTTAACAGTCATGTGACATTCGAACATAGGATAAACATTTAAATAGGTTGATGAACTCTTAAAGGACACCAAGCATATGGAGATTGGTCATTTATTTCAAAGTCTTATTTCCTAACCCTGCCATTTCTGCTTCTGTGTGTAAATGCATGTATGTGTTTTAGCTTATTCTTCATCATTGCTGTGTTATAGATTAGCCATATGAGACCTATATCTCTATATCAGAACATCGTAGAGAAATTGTGGTGGGCTGTTTTGTCTCATGTTAACAATTTTTGAAACATTTTGTGTGACAAATCTTGCAACAGCATGCACCACATAATTTTCTCTTCAGAAAATTTACCTAATTGGTAACATGTTAGTATTTCATATTCTAAGTATATTTGATAACAATGCAGCAAATCTAAACAGGCTTAAAGGTTCATATAATGAGATTTTTTAAAGATGTTAAATAAATTGTTTGTGTACCCAGAGTGTGTATGTGAAGTGTTATCTCAAAATACTCCACAGATCATTTATTATAGCATGTTAAAATTGACACTTTGTAGGCCTGAGCAAAATTGTGCAGTTTTTGGGTGTTTCCTTTAAAATGCAAATGAGTGGATGAAATGCAAACACTGATCACAATGATGGTGGTTTGTTGTAATTGAAATTCAATTGTGCTCTCGATTATTTTATTTTTTATCTTTTTCATGTTTTCTAGGTTGATATAAGCACTGGGGACCCAATTATAGCACTTACACTTGGAAAAAGTCAGATTTTCACGCTATGACCCCTTTAAGGTCCCAGATCGCTTGAACCCCGCTAATCGCTGCTTGCAGCTATATTTATTATTATTAGGGGTTCAAGCCCGAAGGGCTGAAACCCTATTGTATTTGTATGGATTTTTATTCTTTTTATTATTTTTCTTCTGCCGTAGAACGGATCGTGCAGACCAAACCGTAAGGCCTAGAGACTTGAGACTTGGCCAAATGGTAGGACCCAATTTGGGGAGAGGTTGATAGAGTTTCAACCCGATTGGCCTATAGGTGGCGCTATAGCGATAACAAACGCGTTGATGCTCATAACTCCCAGAATTCTTGTCCAAATGTCAAGTGTCTTATATCCCTGGATTCCTTGCGTCAAGACGAACAAAACGTATATCTCCGATTTCATTTCCGTCATGAAAATTTTTTCGCTATTTTCGATTTTGTCGAAAAAAATAAAAACGAACTAGTCCTAGGTTTTTTGTCCGATCGGAACCGTTCCAGTGCTGTAATATTCCTTGGAGTGTGAATATGAAAAGTTATCAAAAAAAAGTTGAACTTTATACTCGTCGTCGTCAAGCCACGCCCAAACGCCCCCAATGGGCGGAGCCTCTTGGACTTCAATGGCTGTAACTTGGGATTGGAAAGAGGTATCGAAACCAAATTTGGTACACATATACAGCGGACTATTCTGGGGTCACGTGCAAAAAATTGCATCGCTTGACCACTAGTTGGCGCTATAACACTACTTCAACTTTGAAGAGCTGTAACTAGAGAAATATGGGACCGATCAACTTGAGATTTGGCACGGGTGCTCTTGGTCTAGGGTACTATCTGTGTGGGAAAGGAATTTCGCGTAGCTCAAAAAACATGGCCGCCATCGGCCAATCAAGAAAAAGCAGCTATTGGGCAGGGTTAACGGAGGCCGATCGAAACGAAACGTGGTGGACCTGTTTGTCTCTTGGCCATGAAGGTCTGTGCAGAGTAAGAAAAAATTCGGCCTCCGGGAGGCGCTATCACGTTTTTTCAATGTTTAAGTGATTGTGTATTATGCAGTGTTTCAGATATCAACAAGATCTTTATATCATTTAATAGAGCTACATTTAATGAACAACTTTTCCTCAAGAAGCACTTGTCTCAGTCGAATCGTTTGTTAGATATTCATAATTTTCTCTTAAACCTACTTTTGCGAACTAGTCCTAGGTTTTTTGACCGATCTGAACCAATCCAGTGCTGGAATATTCCTTAGACACTGAATATCAATAATTATCAAAAAAAAGTTGAACTTTGCACTCGTCGTCGCAACACTACGGTCAAAAGTACGAAGAGGCGGGGCCACAAATACTTAAATTGCTATCATTTATGATAGGAATGAGATATCAACATGAAACTTGGTACACATATGTATAGACCCAAGCTGAGGTCACATGCAAAAAATTGCAGAGATTGTCCATTAGGTGGCGCTATAACTTAAGAACAAATAACCATAACTATAGCATATGTATATGACACATAAATATTTGTCTGACCTACTTGTTATTTTGCACATTACATCTACTTTCAGGTTCTTATAATGGTCTATGAGGATAATTATTTATCTTTGAAAACATGCCACTCAACAGCCAACCAGTATTAACCATGTACGAGTCAAGCCTAATGGTGTGTGATTACAACTAAACTCATGGGACTGTTGGTCTTATGTTTCCAAGTGTCTGTGAGGATTTTTAGTTCATCTTTCTGAAAATCTTTGCATCTAACACAATGTGTGCAAAGTAAACAGTTCTCTAGATCAGTGGTTCTCAACACACCTGCTTCACATAATCAGCACAATAGTAGAGATCTCTATTAACTAAACTGATTGTGTCAGATGAGAGAAACATACAAAATGTGCAGAGCAGTGGTTCTCCAGAAACGGAGTAGAGAACCACTGCTCTATATGTTTATGTTTATATGAAAAAACTATTTTGTGAACTAATACTTGGTTTTTCACTCAACACCACTAAAGCCAATGCAATACAATTTCCTGTAGTCTGTGAGCAAATATGAATGCCAAATTGTTATCACCAATTGTACGTCTTATTCCTTTAGTTGTTTAGCTTTGAATTACAAAAACAACTTTTCAAAACTACTAGAATTTTTTCAGTCAACAACAATAAAATCAGCGCAGTACATTTTTCTGTCCTCTGTGTGTAAAGGTATATCAAATACAAAATGTAATGAATTTGAATACCTGCTTTTGTAAGCATAGATTTCATGTGATGTCACACATTGGTGTAGGTGCCATTTGTACGACTGAATTGCAGCATGTGTGTTTAAAGGAACTCATAAAGATATGGATTAAAGTTTTTCATTATCTCCATTTATTTACATCAGTAGCATTAGGATTCTATTCTACCTTCCATGACATAAACGTGTCCTGACATGATGTATAATACAAAGTTGTTACATTTTTATATGTTATTTTTCAAATATTGCACCAAAAACTTCATGTGATAATGCAATTGGTTATTATTCACATAAATGACCTGCTAGAACCCAACTAAAAAGCAGCACTTTATGAAAGTAACACAGACAAATGCTCACCAGCAAATCTGCTGCAAATCTACTAAATAACATGACATTTGTTATTGACATAATTTGATATTGAAAACATATCTGGATCAGTTATTTATTGGCCCAGCCTAAAATCACATGAAAATAATTGCAGAGCTATACCACTATTTGACAATTTAACATGACAGAGCCTAAAAATGTTTCTATTAAAATATGTAACTTTGCTTTATTGTTTCCAAATCCATAAATTAGTATTCTCTTACAATAACACAATAAAAGGATTATATGAAAAATATATACTCTCTGTGTGAAACACAGACCCTCATTAATATACTTAAGAGCATGCTTATCAGGATTTGAGTTAAAAATGTGTCTACCTTTATTTACTTTTAAATATTCAATACTAATTTTATGTTAAATTAATTGTAAAAGGAAAACAATAATTTTAGCCAACAGATGGCAGAAGGTCATCTTCTGCCATCTGCTGGCTAAAATTATTATTTATTATTTAAAATGTATACTCAATGAAATTGTGTTCACAGGTTTCATCAATGGATGCATGATTTAACTTTATGAAGTCAGTATTATTATGTTAAAATAACATTTCGTCAATCATTCTGACGGTATCCGTTTTAACAGTCAGGTGACATTCGAACATAGGATAAACATTTAAATAGGTTGATGAACTCTTAAAGGACACCAAGCATATGGAGATTGGTCATTTATTTCAAAGTCTTATTTCCTAACCCTGCCATTTCTGCTTCTGTGTGTAAATGCATGTATGTGTTTTAGCTTATTCTTCATCATTGCTGTGTTATAGATTAGCCATGTGAGACCTATATCTCTATATCAGAACATCGTAGAGAAATTGTGGTGGGCTGTTTTGTCTCATGTTAACAATTTTTGAAACATTTTGTGTGACAAATCTTGCAACAGCATGCACCACATAATTTTCTCTTCAGAAAATTTACCTAATTGGTAACATGTTAGTATTTCATATTCTAAGTATATTTGATAACAATGCAGCAAATCTAAACAGGCATGCCCTTAAAGGTCTTAAAGGGTCATATAATGAGATTTTTTAAAGATGTAAAATAAATTGTTTGTGTACCCAGAGTGTGTATGTGAAGTGTTATCTCAAAATACTCCACAGATCATTTATTATAGCATGTTAAAATTGACACTTTGTAGGCCTGAGCAAAATTGTGCAGTTTTTGGGTGTTTCCTTTAAAATGCAAATGAGTGGATGAAATGCAAACACTGATCACAATGATGGTGGTTTGTTGTAATTGAAATTCAATTGTGCTCTCGATTATTTTATTTTTTATCTTTTTCATGTTTTCTAGGTTGATATAAGCACTGGGGACCCAATTATAGCACTTACACTTGGAAAAAGTCAGATTTTCACGCTATGACCCCTTTAAGGTCCCAGATCGCTTGAACCCCGCTGATCGCTGCTTGCAGCTATATTTAGGGGTTCAAGCGCGAAGCGCTGAAACCCTATTGTAATTGTTAAGATTTTTATTATTATTATTCTGCCGTAAAACGGAACGTGCAGACCAAACCGTAAGGCCTAGAGACTTGAAACTTGGCCAAATGGTAGGACCCAATTTGGGGAGAGGTTGACAGAGTATCAACCCGATTGGCCTATAGGTGGCGCTATAACGACGGAAATCACGTTTATGCTCATAACTCCCAGAAATCTTGTCCAAATGTCAAGTGTCTTATATCACTGGAATCCTTGCGTCAAGACGAACAAAACGTATATCTCCGATTTTATTTGCGCCTAGAATTTTTTTTCGCTATTTTCGATTTTGTCGAAAAAAATAAAAACGAACTAGTCCTAGGTTTTTCGACCGATCGGAACCATTCCAGTGCTGTAATATTCCTTGGAGCGTGAATATCAAAAGTTATCAAAAAAAAGTTGAACTTTCGACTCACCGTCGTAAAGCCACGCCCAAACGCCCCCTATGGGCGGAGCCTCTAGGTCTTAAATGGCTATAACTTGGGATTAGAAAGAGGTATCGACACCAAATTTGGTGTATATATACAGGGGACTATTCTGGGCTCACGTTCAAATAATTGCGCCGCTTGACCACTAGTTGGCGTTATAACACCACCTCAACCTTTGAAGGGCTGTAGCTACAAAAGTGTGGGACCGATCAACTTGAAATTTGGCACGGTTGCTCTTGGTCTAGGGTACTATTAATGTCTAAAAGGAATTTTGCATGGCTCAAGAAACATGGCCGTCATCGGCCAATCAAGAAAAAGCAGCTATTAGACAGGGTTAACGAAGGCCGATCGAAACGAAACGCGGTGGGCCTGTTTGTCTCTTGGCCATGAAGGTCTGTGCAGAGTAAGAAAAAATTCGGCCTCCGGGGGGCGCTATCACGTTTTTTTAGTGTTTAAATTATTGTGTATTATGTAGTGTTTTAGATATCCACAAGATCCTCATATCATTTAATAGAGGTACTTACAATGAACAACTTTCCCTCAAGAAGCAACTGTCTCAGTAGAATCGTTTGTTAGATATTCATCATTTTCTTTTAAACCTACTTTTGCGAACTAGTCCTAGGTTTTTTGACCAATCTGAACCAATCCAGTGCTGGAATATTCCTTAGACATTGAATATCAATAATTATCAAAAAAAAGTTGAACTTTGCACTCGTCGTCGGAACACCACGGTCAAAAGTACGAAGAGGCGGTGCCACAAATACTTAAATGGCTATCATTTATGATAGGAATGAGATATCAACACGAAACTTGGTACACATATGTATAGACCTAGACTGAGTTCACATGCAAAAAATAGCAGAGATTGTCCACTAGGTGGCGCAATAACCTAAGAACAAAGAACGATGACTATAGCATATGTATACGACACATAAATATTTGTCTCACCTACTATTTTGCACATAACATCTGCTTTTAGATTCTTATAAGGGTCTATTAGGATAATTACATATCTTAGAAAACATGCCGACCAACAGCCAGCCAGCATTAACCATGTACGAGTCCAGCGATTACAACTAAACTGATGGGCTTTTTTGTCTTATGTTCTCAAGTGTCTGTGAGGATTTTTGGCTCATCATTCCGGAAATATTTGCATCTAGAACAATGGGTGTAACGTTAACTGTCCCCTAGATCAGTGGTTTTCAAAAGTATTCCTGGAAGCCCACTGCTCTGCACATATACAAAAGTCTTCTATTTTAAACAAATCCACTTTAATCATCAGTAGAGATTTGTATGAACTGAACTGATTGTGTCAGATGAGGGAATCATACAAAATGTGCTGAGCATTGGGTCTGGAGAAACCACTGTGTTTCACTTAGTTGAAAGTACTGCTCTAGATGTTTATGTTTATATGAAAAACAATTTTGTGAATTTGCTGTACTATCTGGGCAAATATCAATATGAAACATAAAATAAACTTTTGCCGTTGTATTCCTAGATTTGATATGATGTCTCACAGTGATGTGGGAACCATTTCTAACCTGTATTCGTTATTTCATTTGTAACTGCTGTTATGTTCCTTTTGTCCATGGGTTTGCATCTGCATGAAAATTATTATAAGATTCAATGATCTGCAGTCATTTACCTCATTAAAACTAAAACACTTGAGGTTATCAATTCAAGCATTTTGAAATGTGACATTTTCAAAATGGGCCAGACTAAGTATATCTAACCAATTAACTAGTAATGTGAAGCTTATGACAAAATATTAATAGTTTTATTAAGATCAGACAATATATGTCTTTCCAAGACTAGGGCTAGTTGAATAATTAAGTTAAAACTGTGTTTTAAGGACTAGTCTGAAGAACTAGTAGTTAGTTAGGGCTAATCAGTCTTACTATTTGGATTTAAATATAATTTAAATAATTTAAATATTTTTTCACATGATACTTAAAGCAGTTATGTTCAGTCATGAAGACAAAAATGTATGACTAACTTTTAAGACTAGTCTTAGAGATTAATGTTACTGACCATTGGTTTAAGTGTAGTTACAGACTAAAATTTAGGTTTATGTTTTAGTTGTCTTACTTGAAAATAGCTTACAATGGCCTATCTTTAAATATATCAGGGCCATAGTTTTGTCTTAAGATGTACACCAGTAATGTTTTTAAAAGGTTTGTTTGTAAAAAGTACCTAAATGTTTTTAAATAACTAATGGCTAGTCATGCATCAATTTAAACCTGTGGGAAACAACCCAATAAAGTTATAAAGCTTCAAATGTTGTCTTAGAATTCTTCAAATCCTAAAGGTATGAAAAAGATTGCTGTAAATATGTGGATCCTTAAAGAACAGGCCAACATTAGAAATAATAACTAATAATCATACATAAAGAGAATATATATTTGGTTATCAGTAGCTTTAGTATTCTAATCTATTTTCCATGACATAAACATGTCATGATGTGTCTTATAAAGTTTTTAATAATTGTTTAAAGAATTATTGCAATGAAATTGTAATGTAATGATACAATTGGTTGTTTTAAATGTAAATGATTTACTGAAAACTTACTCTAGCACAGCACATGTGTGAACACAAATAAGTGCCTAATAGCAAATCTGACTGACATTTGCTTAATGACATCATATTTGTTATTAACTCCATTTGATATAAACAACACATCTGGATTTGTTATGTTTAGGCCTACTATAATATGACAGAGGCTGTCATCTGAAATACTTGTATGTTTGCACATAATATTTATGTCAAAGAATATATATGTTCTATAAGAACAATTACGTTTGTTAATAAAAAAATAGTCTAAAAGATTTAAACAAGCAACCATTTAGTAAGACCTACAGAATATATCTCTATGAACTAAAATGACTGTTTCAGATGAGAGAAACATACAAAACGTGCAGAGCATGTTTGTGTATATGTTCCTTTTGTCCATAAAAATATATACGGTTTAATAACTTGCATACCTCACTTTATTTACCTAATTAAAACAGAAAGCCTTCATGATACTCGATTAAAGGACATGAACATGAATCTGCTAAATGAAATGATATTTGTTATTGACACGATTTAATAACATCATCCACCATTCAGATAAAGTATCTGGTTATGTTTTATTAAATTGTTTCAGTTCTTACACTCAACAATAGTAAAGCCAGTGCAGTATAATTTTCTCTACACTGTATAAATATATATATATATATCAAATACAAAAACAACTTTGCAGAAGTATAGCTATCACACAGTCATTTTGAAAACGGCTCTGACGAACGGCCCCTAAAGCTTATGACAAAGCATACAATGTATTATTGAGATCAGGCAATATACTCAAATTCCTTATTGTGGTTTTTAGGTGCAATTTTCCGTTATGTCCACTAGATGGTAGAAGATGATCAATCACTGGCTGACATTTGCACTCACAGAAAACACAGATGATGATTACTCTTTAACTAAGTTTACTATTAATAGAAATCTGTTCACATTTAAAGGTGCAGTGTGTAAATTTTAGAAGGATCTCTTGACAGAAATGCAAAATGATATAAAAAACTATATTATCAGGGGTGTATAAAGACCTTTCATAATGAACCGGTATGTGCTTATTACCTTAGAACGAGACCTTTTTATCTACATACACCGAGTGTCCCCTTACATGGAAGTCACCATTTTGTGGCGCCATTTTTCTACAGAAGCCCCTAACGGACATTTTTTTTACTAAGTTGTCTCCGACGATGACATGTTTGTCTGGTGGCGGCTACCGTAGCTTCTCTATGTGTTTCAAAAGCGAGGGGTGAGCAGTGGACTAAGCCATTGGTTGCAATTCGTGACCTCACCACTAGACGCCGCTAAAATGTACACACTGCACTTTTAACTTCATGATTTTACTGTTATAATATTAAAATCACATTTAGTTAAAGACTACCACTTCAATTGTTCTGAGTTATCAGTTTTAACACTCATGTCATTTTATGAAAGCTGTGAAACGTGAACATAATTTTGGAGGCACTTACACGACATTTGCAGTAAGAATTATATATTTTTAGTTTTTTATAAAAAAAACATACCAAATGAGTGTGTAACCATGTCAATATTAAGTCTTGTTCTTTAACAGTCTTGTTTCTCCTTTCTCAGATAAACGTGTGTGTGTACAATATACAATGCAGAATATCTATATGGCCATGTCCTTAAACGTCTTGTGATCTAAATGGCTTGAACCCCGGTAATCGCTGCTAGCAGCTATATTTATTATTATTATTATTATTTTTCCGCCATAAAACGCGTCGCCCAGCACAAACCGTAAGTCGTAGAAACTTGCCACTTGGTCAACTGGTTGTATATTAGCAGGCTACTCAGATACAGTGAATCAGCCAAATCGGCCCATAGGTGGCGCTATAGCAATGCCCGACGCGTTGGGGCTCATAACTCTTAAACCGGACATCCTACACTCAAGTGTTTAGTATCATTGTAATCCCTGGCTCCAAACTTAAAAAATGTATATCTCCGATTTCATTTCCGGTATGCAAATTTTTTCGCTAATTTGCATAATATGCATTTCAAGCCAAAATGAACTAGTCCTAGGTTTTTCGCCCGATCGGAATCGTTCCAACGCAGGAGAAATCTGTGGAGTGAGTAGGTAAATAATTATCGAACAGAATGTGTAATTTCGCTTCAGTGTCACTAAGGGGCGCCAAAATTCAATACCGGAAGTAGACTATCTCCAGGAAAATGGCTATAACTCGTGAACGGTTAGAGATATCTTAACGCGGTTTGGTACACATGTGTATCAGCTCACTCCGGGGTCACAGGAAAAAATACGCGGATTTTGGCCACTAGGTGGCGCTATAATAAGCTTGAGGTCGAAAATGGCTATCACTACACAACCGTAAGCCCGATACACTTCATATTTGGTATGGTGTGTCTTTGTGCAATGTACCATGAGGGTCTAGAAGGACATTGGCGTATCTGCAAAAACATGGCCGTCATCGGCCAATGAAGTGTGAGGGCTGATTTGACAGGGTTAACGAAGGTCGATCGGAACGACACTCACTGTGCTTGTTCGTGTACTACTCCAGAAGGTCTGTAAGAATTATGGTGTCATTTGGCCACTAGGGGGCGTAATACCGTATTTCGGTGCCTGTATCACGTGACGTTTGACATACATACACAAACATGACATCATATGATAGATCGGTTCATGACGAAAAACTTTGCCTCTTGAAGCGTTGCTGTCAATCAAACGGTTCGTTAGTTATTGGCGATAACGTTCAAACCTACTTTTGCGAACTAGTCCTAGGTTTTTCATCCGATCTGAACCTAACGAAAGCTGATTGATTCTGTGGAGTGGGAATATGAATAATTATCGAAAAAAAGTTGAAATTTGTATTCAAACACGCAAGGAGTGGCCAAAAACCGAACTGGGCGGAGCTTAAAACATTTAAACGGCCATAACTCGAGAGGCGTTTGAGATATCATCATGGGGCTTGAATCATATGTGTAGGCCATCGGTCTAAGGTCGTGATATAAAAAGCTCGCCGATTGGACACTAGATGGCGCTATAACGGGGAAAATAGCACTAAATACTGTGATTATGCAATGGTTGCAACTTTCACGCCTATAACTTTATCTGTGGTCAAGAGATTTTCATGGGAGTTGTTTTTTTAGCATCCTGAATTGTTGCCGAGTCCAACGATACCAAGCATGCCAGGTTTCGCCTTACAGTTAGTTCTGCACAGCAAAATAGCGCTTAAAAAACACGCGTGAATAACTCCGCGAGGGTTATTCTGATCGACTCGAAACGACCATAGGAAGAACATTGCATTACCTTCTGAACAAAAAAGTCTATTGGCATTATGTTAAAATTTCCATCAGAAATGGCCGAAAATTACACAAAACGAAAAATTACCTCAAAATTTGTCGTTTTTTACACATAAATGGTTATACCTCCGCAACGAAATGACTTTTTTCACCAGATTTGATACGCTGATGTTTGAGAAGAGTCTGGGGCAATACAAAAAAAATGGTATGCCTGCACCACTAGTTGGCCTCATAATTGAACAAAACCTTTGACGTTGATCGAGCCCAATGGTCTTACAACTGTTTTTTACTAAACTAAAGTGTGCAGCCATGATACTAGCTAGATGTAACAAAGTCATGACCTGACGTTGCATGCACAATTTTGTCATAGCGCCATCCTGTGGTTATTTGTTATTTTCACTTAAAAGTGAGTAGAGAGCGGAGAGATTTCACTGAATGAGAGCCGTTTTTTGCTGATAACTAATGTATTTAAGGTTGTATCTTCGCCAAACGTATGCGTAATGACACGATACTTGGTAATTCTGATGGCAGTCAGGGCCTGAGGGAGCCTGCAGTTTCGTTGCACCGCCACCTAGTGGTCGGACGCATATTTTACACGCCTAGAACTTTGGCTGCAGTTACCGTATTTTCATGGGACTTTTTCACAGGAGTCCTGAATTGTTGCAGAGTCCAACGATACCAAACATGCCAGGTTTTGCCTTATGCTTAGTCCTGGAGTTATCAGAACACAATCAAGGAGGACATTAAATAAGTCAAGCATTATCTTTCCAGCTGTGTTTGCTGTCCACTGTAGGTCCTTGCGGTTTGTTGCGTTGCTGTGTGTGTGCCTTATGTGCACGTCTGCAGTCTGTTTACACCATTGCACCATACCACGACTCAATGACCTTGTAGTTCAACTAAACACGGCCATTTCTGAATTGTGTGTTACGGTATAAATCTGAAAAACTTATTCTCGTTAACAAATTATCTGAATGACTTAACATTAAGGATGTGACCTATTTGTCCTATAGGTGCACCTGTGTGTAAGCATACATAGTCTTTAGGAACCGTTTCTG
The DNA here is from genome assembly GCF_030506205.2 of Paramisgurnus dabryanus. Lineage (NCBI taxonomy): Eukaryota > Metazoa > Chordata > Actinopteri > Cypriniformes > Cobitidae > Paramisgurnus > Paramisgurnus dabryanus. Next base: position 10,026,995 of record NC_133339.1, read on the forward strand.
ACCATCTCTTTCGTTTTTCTGGATGCGATGTGGTGTATCAGCCTGGTCGACGACGTCTGACGTCTCTGATGTGCTTTAATGCTCGAAACCCGGTAAATGCTGCTTGCAGCTTTAATTAGGGTTTCGAGCACGAAGTGCTGAAAACCTATTGTATTTGTCTGTTTTATTATTATTATTATTATTATTATTATTATTATTTTTCCGCCATAAAACGCGTCGCCCAGCACAAACCGTAAGTCGTAGAAACTTGCCACTTGGTCAACTGGTTGTATATTAGCAGGCTACTCAGATACAGTGAATCAGCCAAATCGGCCCATAGGTGGCGCTATAGCAATGCCCGACGCGTTGGGGCTCATAACTCCTAAACCGGACATCCTACACTCAAGTGTTTGGTATCATTGTAATCCCTGGCTCCAAACTTAAAAAATGTATATCTCCGATTTCATTTCCGGTATGCAAATTTTTTCGCTAATTTGCATAATATGCATTTCAAGCCAAAATGAACTAGTCCTAGGTTTTTCGCCCGATCGGAATCGTTCCAACGCAGGAGAAATCTGTGGAGTGAGTAGGTAAATAATTATCGAACAGAATGTGTAATTTCGCTTCAGTGTCACTAAGGGGCGCCAAAATTCAATACCGGAAGTAGACTATCTCCAGGAAAATGGCTATAACTCGTGAACGGTTAGAGATATCTTAACACGGTTTGGTACACATGTGTATCAGCTCACTCCGGGGTCACAGGAAAAAATACGCGGATTTTGGCCACTAGGTGGCGCTATAATAAGCTTGAGGTCGAAAATGGCTATCACTACACAACCGTAAGCCCGATACACTTCATATTTGGTATAGTGTGTCTTTGTGCAATGTACCATGAGGGTATAGAAGGACATTGGCGTATCTGCAAAAACATGGCCGTCATCGGCCAATGAAGTGTGAGGGCTGATTTGACAGGGTTAACGAAGGTCGATCGGAACGACACTCACTGTGCTTGTTCGTGTACTGCTCCAGAAGGTCTGTAAGAATTATGGTGTCATTTGGCCACTAGGGGGCGTAATACCGTTTTTCGGTGCCTGTATCACGTGACGTTTGACATACACACACAAACATGACATCATATGATAGATCGGTTCATGACGAAAAACTTTGCCTCTTGAAGCGTTGCTGTCAATCAAACGGTTCGTTAGTTATTGGCGATAACGTTCAAACCTACTTTTGCGAACTAGTCCTAGGTTTTTCGTCCGATCTGAACCTAACCAAGGCTGATTGACTCTGTGGAGTGTGAACATGAATAATTATCGAAAAAAAGTTGAAATTTGTATTCATACACGGGAGGAGTGGCCAAAAACCGAACTGGGCGGAGCTTAGAACATTTAAACGGCCATAACTCGAGAACGGTTTGAGATATCATCATGGGGCTTGAATCATATGTGTAGGCCATCGGTCTAAGGTCGTGATATAAAAATCTCGCCGATCGGACACTAGATGGCGCTATAACGGGGAAAATGGCACTTAATACTGTGATTATGCAATGGTTCCAACTTTCACGCCTATAACTTTATCTGTGGTCAAGAGATTTTCATGGGAGTTGTGTTTTTTAGCATCCTGAATTGTTTCCGAGTCCTACGATACCAAGCATGCCAGGTTTCGCCTTACAGTTAGTTCTGCACAGGAAAATAGCGCTTAAAAAACACGTGCGAATAACTCCGCGAGGGTTATTCCGATCGACTCGAAACGACCATAGGAAGAACATTGCATTACCTTCTGAACAAAAAAGTCTATTGGCGTTATGTTAAAATTTTCATCAGAAATGGCAGAAAATTACAAAAAACGAAAAATTACCCCAAAATTTGTCGTTTTTACACATAAATGGTTATACCTCCGCAACGAAATGACATTTTTTCACCAGATTTGATACACTGATGTCTGAGCAGAGTCTAAGGCAATACCCAAAAAATAATATGCCTGCACCACTAGTTGGCCTCAAAATTGAACAAAACCTTTGACATTGAGTGAGCCCAATGGTCTTACAACTGTTTTTTTCACTAAACTAAAGTGTTCAGCCATGATACTAGCTAGATGTAACAAAGTCATGACCTGACGTTGCATGCACAATTTTGTCGTAGTGCCACCCTGTGGTTATTTGTTATTTTCACTTAAAAGTGAGTAGAGAGCAGAGAAATTTCACTGAATGAGAGCTGTTTTTTTGCTGATAGCTAATGTATTTAAGGTTGTATCTTCGCCAAACGTATGCGTAATGACACAGTACTTGGTAATTCTGATGGCAGTCAGGACCTGAGGGAGCCTGCAGTTTTGTTGCACCAACACCTAGTGGTCGGAAGCATATTTTAGAAACCTAAATCTTTGGCTGCAGTCACCGTATTTTCATGGGACTTTTTTCACAGGAGTCCTGAATTGTTGCAGAGTCCAACGATACCAAACATGCCAGGTTTTGCCTTATGCTTAGTCCTGGAGTTATCAGAACACAATTAAGGAGGACATTAAATAAGTCAAGCATTATCTTTCCAGCTGTGTTTGCTGTCCACTGTAGGTCCTTGTGGTTTGCTGCACTGCTGTGTGTGTGCCTTATGTGCACGTCTGCAGTCTGTTTACACCATTGCACCATACCACGACTCAATGGCCTTGTAGTTCAACTAAACACGGCCATTTCTGAATTGTATGTTACGGTATAAATCTGAAAAACTAATTCTCGTTAACAAATTATCGGAATGACTTAACATTAAGGATGTGACATATTTGTCCTATAGGTGCACCTGTGTGTAAGCATACATAGTCTGTATGAACCGTTTCTGACCATCTCTTTCGTTTTTCTGCATGCGATGTGGTGTATCAGCCTGGTCGACGACGTCTGACGTCTCTGACGTGCTTTAATGCTCGAAACCCGGTAAATGCTGCTTGCAGCTTTAATTATTATTATTATTATTATTTTTCCGCCATAAAACGCGTCGCCCAGCACAAACCGTAAGTCGTAGAAACTTGCCACTTGGTCAACTGGTTGTATATTAGCAGGCTACTCAGATACAGTGAATCAGCCAAATCGGCCCATAGGTGGCGCTATAGCAATGCCTGACGCGTTGGGGCTCATATCTCCTAAACCGGACATCCTACACTCAAGTGTTTGGTATCATTGTAATCCCTGGCTCAAAACTTAAAAAATGTATATCTCCGATTTCATTTCCGGTATGCAAATTTTTTCTCTAATTTGCATAATATGCATTTCAAGCCAAAATGAACTAGTCCTAGGTTTTTCGCCCGATCGGAATCGTTCCAACGCAGGAGAAATCTGTGGAGTGAGTAGGTAAATAATTATCGAACAGAATGTGTAATTTCGCTTCAGTGTCACTAAGGGGCGCCAAAATTCAATACCGGAAGTAGACTATCTCCAGGGAAATGGCTATAACTCGTGAACGGTTAGAGATATCTTAACGCGGTTTGGTACACATGTGTATCAGCTCACTCCCGGGTCACAGGAAAAAATACGCGGATTTTGGCCACTAGGTGGCGCTATAATAAGCTTGAGGTCGAAAATGGCTATCACTACACAACCGTAAGCCCGATACACTTCATATTTGGTATGGTGTGTCTTTGTGCAATGTACCATGAGGGTCTAGAAGGACATTGGCGTATCTGCAAAAACATGGCCGTCATCGGCCAATGAAGTGTGAGGGCTGATTTGACAGGGTTAACGAAGGTCGATCGGAACGACATTCACTGTGGTTGTTCGTGTACTGCTCCAGAAGGTCTGTAAGAATTATGGTGTCATTTCGCCACTAGGGGGCGTAATACCGTATTTCGGTGCCTGTATCACGTGACGTTTGACATACACACACAAACATGACATCATATGATAGATCGGTTCATGACGAAAAACTTTGCCTCTTGAAGCGTTGCTGTCAATCAAACGGTTCGTTAGTTATTGGCGATAACGTTCAAACCTACTTTTGCGAACTAGTCCTAGGTTTTTCATCCGATCTGAACCTAACGAAAGCTGATTGATTCTGTGGAGTGGGAATATGAATAATTATCGAAAAAAAGTTGAAATTTGTATTCAAACACGCAAGGAGTGGCCAAAAACCGAACTGGGCGGAGCTTAAAACATTTAAACGGCCATAACTCGAGAGGCGTTTGAGATATCATCATGGGGCTTGAATCATATGTGTAGGCCATCGGTCTAAGGTCGTGATATAAAAAGCTCGCCGATTGGACACTAGATGGCGCTATAACGGGGAAAATAGCACTAAATACTGTGATTATGCAATGGTTGCAACTTTCACGCCTATAACTTTATCTGTGGTCAAGAGATTTTCATGGGAGTTGCTTTTTTAGCATCTTGAATTGTTTCCGAGTCCTACGATACCAAGCATGCCAGATTTCGCCTTACAGTTAGTTCTGCACAGGAAAATAGCGCTTAAAAAACACGCACGAATAACTCCGCGAGGGTTATTCCGATCGACTCGAAACGACCATAGCAAGAACATTGCATTACCTTCTGAACAAAAAAGTCTATTGGCGTTATGTTAAAATTTCCATCAGAAATGGCCGAAAATTACAAAAAACGAAAAATTACCTCAAAATTTGTCGTTTTTTACACATAAATGGTTATATGGAGAGATTTCACTGAATGAGAGCCGTTTTTTGCTGATAACTAATGTATTTAAGGTTGTATCTTCACCAAACGTATGCGTAATGACATGGTACTTAGTAATTCTGATGGCAGTCAGGACCTGAGGGAGCATGCAATTTCGGAAGCATATTTTACACGCCTACAACTTTGGCTGCAGTCACCGTATTTTCATGGGACTTTTTTCATAGGAGTCCTGAATTGTTGTAGAGTCCAACGATACCAAACATGCCCAGTTTTGCCTAATGCTTAGTCCTGGGGTTGCTGTTCACTGTAGGTCCTTGCGGTCTGCTGCGCTGGGTGTTTGTGTCTTATGTACACGTGTGCAGTCTGTTTGCACCATTGCACCATACCGCGACTCAATGGCCTTGTAGTTCAACTAAACACGGCCATTTCTGAATTGTATGTTACGTTATAAATCTGAACAACTAATTCTAGTTAACAAATTATCCTCATAACGTCACATTAAGGACATCACATGTTTGTCTTATAGGTGCACCTGTGTGTAAGCATACATAGTCTTTATGATCTTTTTTTGACTATCTCTTTCATTTTTCTGGAGCGAGGTGGTCTATCATTCATTGTGGCTGTGTTCGGGTGTAACTGCTCCGCCTGGTAAGCGACGTGTGAGGTTTTTGACGTTGCCTTAAAGCTCGAAACCGGGCAATTGCTGCTTGCAGCTATATTTAGGGTTTCGAGCACGAAGTGCTGAAAACCTATTGTATTTGTCTGTTTTATTATTATTATTATTATTATTATTATTATTATTTTTCCGCCATAAAACGCGTCGCCCAGCACAAACCGTAAGTCGTAGAAACTTGCCACTTGGTCAACTGGTTGTATATTAGCAGGCTACTCAGATACAGTGAATCAGCCAAATCGGCCCATAGGTGGCGCTATAGCAATGCCCGACGCGTTGGGGCTCATAACTCCTAAACCGGACATCCTACACTCAAGTGTTTGGTATCATTGTAATCCCTGGCTCCAAACTTAAAAAATGTATATCTCCGATTTCATTTCCGGTATGCAAATTTTTTCGCTAATTTGCATAATATGCATTTCAAGCCAAAATGAACTAGTCCTAGGTTTTTCGCCCGATCGGAATCGTTCCAACGCAGGAGAAATCTGTGGAGTGAGTAGGTAAATAATTATCGAACAGAATGTGTAATTTCGCTTCAGTGTCACTAAGGGGCGCCAAAATTCAATACCGGAAGTAGACTATCTCCAGGAAAATGGCTATAACTCGTGAACGGTTAGAGATATCTTAACACGGTTTGGTACACATGTGTATCAGCTCACTCCGGGGTCACAGGAAAAAATACGCGGATTTTGGCCACTAGGTGGCGCTATAATAAGCTTGAGGTCGAAAATGGCTATCACTACACAACCGTAAGCCCGATACACTTCATATTTGGTATGGTGTGTCTTTGTGCAATGTACCATGAGGGTCTAGAAGGACATTGGCGTATCTGCAAAAACATGGCCGTCATCGGCCAATGAAGTGTGAGGGCTGATTTGACAGGGTTAACGAAGGTCGATCGGAACGACACTCACTGTGCTTGTTCGTGTACTGCTCTTGAAGGCCTGTAAGAATTACAGTGTCATTTGGCCACTAGGGGGCGTAATACCGTATTTCGGTGCCTGTATCACGTGACGTTTGACATACACACACAAACATGACATCATTTGATAGATCGGCTCATGACGAAAAACTTTGCCTTTTGAAGCATTGCTGTCAATCAAACGGTTCGTTAGTTATTGGCGATAACGTTCAAACCTACTTTTGCGAGCTAGTCCTAGGTTTTTCGTCCGATCTGAACCTAACCAAGGCTAATTGACTCTGTGGAGTGTGAATATGAATAATTATCAAAAAAAAGTTGAAATTTGTATTCAAACACGCAAGGAGTGGCCAAAAACCGAACTGGGCGGAGCTTACAACATTTAAACGGCCATAACTTGAGAGGGGTTTGAGATATCATCATGGGGCTTGAATAATATGTGTAGGCCATCGGTCTAAGGTCGTGATATAAAAAGCTCGCCGATCGGACACTAGATGGCGCTATAACGGGGAAAATGGCACTAAATACTGTGATTATGCAATGGTTACAACTTTTACGCCTATAACTTTATCTGTGGTCAAGAGATTTTCATGGGAGTTGTTTTTTTAGCATCTTGAATTGTGGCCGAGTCCAACGATACCAAGCATGCCAGGTTTCGCCTTACAGTTAGTTCTGCACAGGAAAATAGCGCTTAAAAAACACGCGCGAATAACTCCGCGAGGGTTATTCTGATCGACTCGAAACGACCATAGGAAGAACATTGCATTACCTTCTGAACAAAAAAGTCTATTGGCATTATGTTAAAATTTCCATCAGAAATGGCCGAAAATTACAAAAAACGAAAAATTACCTCAAAATGTGTCGTTTTTTACACATAAATGGTTATACCTCTGCAACGAAATGACTTTTTTCACCAGATTTGATACGCTGATGTTTGAGAAGAGTCTGGGGCAATACAAAAAAAATGGTATGCCTGCACCACTAGTTGGCCTCATAATTGAACAAAACCTTTGACGTTGATCGAGCCCAATGGTCTTACAACTGTTTTTTACTAAACTAAAGTGTGCAGCCATGATACTAGCTAGATGTAACAAAGTCATGACCTGACGTTGCATGCACAATTTTGTCATAGCGCCATCCTGTGGTTATTTGTTATTTTCACTTAAAAGTGAGTAGAGAGCGGAGAGATTTCATTGAATGAGAGCCGTTTTTTGCTGATAACTAATGTATTTAAGGTTGTATCTTCGCCAAACGTATGCGTAATGACACGGTACTTGGTAATTCTGATGGCAGTCAGGGCCTGAGGGAGCCTGCAGTTTTGTTGCACCGCCACCTAGTGGTCGGACGCATATTTTACACGCCTAGAACTTTGGCTGCAGTTACCGTATTTTCATGGGACTTTTTTCACAGGAGTCCTGAATTGTTGCAGAGTCCAACGATACCAAACATGCCAGGTTTTGCCTTATGCTTAGTCCTGGAGTTATCAGAACACATTCAAGGAGGACATTAAATAAGTCAAGCATTATCTTTCCAGCTGTGTTTGCTGTCCACTGTAGGTCCTTGCGGTTTGTTGCGTTGCTGTGTGTGTGCCTTATGTGCACGTCTGCAGTCTGTTTACACCATTGCACCATACCACGACTCAATGGCCTTGTAGTTCAACTAAACACGGCCATTTCTGAATTGTATGTTACGGTATGAATCTGAAAAACTTTTTCTCGTTAACAAATTATCGGAATGACTTAACATTAAGGACATTACATGTTTGTCTTATAGGTGCACCTGTGTGTAAGCATACATAGTCTGTATGAACCGTTTCTGACCATCTCTTTCGTTTTTCTGGATGCGATGTGGTGTATCAGCCTGGTCGACGACGTCTGACGTCTCTGATGTGCTTTAATGCTCGAAACCCGGTAAATGCTGCTTGCAGCTTTAATTATTATTATTATTATTATTATTATTATTTTTCCGCCATAAAACGCGTCGCCCAGCACAAACCGTAAGTCGTAGAAACTTGCCACTTGGTCAACTGGTTGTATATTAGCAGGCTACTCAGATACAGTGAATCAGCCAAATCGGCCCATAGGTGGCGCTATAGCAAAGCCCGACGCGTTGGGGCTCATAACTCCTAAACCGGACATCCTACACTCAAGTGTTTGGTATCATTGTAATCCCTGGCTCCAAACTTAAAAAATGTATATCTCCGATTTCATTTCCGGTATGCAAATTTTTTCGCTCATTTGCATAATATGCATTTCAAGCCAAAATGAACTAGTCCTAGGTTTTTCGCCCGATCGGAATCGTTCCAACGCAGGAGAAATCTGTGGAGTGAGTAGGTAAATAATTATCGAACAGAATGTGTAATTTCGCTTCAGTGTCACTAAGGGGCGCCAAAATTCAATACCGGAAGTAGACTATCTCCAGGAAAATGGCTATAACTCGTGAACGGTTAGAGATATCTTAACGCGGTTTGGTACACATGTGTATCAGCTCACTCCGGGGTCACAGGAAAAAATACGCGGATTTTGGCCACTAGGTGGCGCTATAATAAGCTTGAGGTCGAAAATGGCTATCACTACACAACCGTAAGCCCGATACACTTCATATTTGGTATGGTGTGTCTTTGTGCAATGTACCATGAGGCTATAGAAGGACATTGGCGTATCTGCAAAAACATGGCCGTCATCGGCCAATGAAATGTGAGGGCTGATTTGACAGGGTTAACGAAGGTCGATCGGAACGACACTCACTGTGCTTGTTCGTGTACTGCTCCAGAAGGTCTGTAAGATTTATGGTGTCATTTGGCCACTAGGGGGCGTAATACCGTATTTCGGTGCCTGTATCACGTGACGTTTGACATACACACACAAACATGACATCATATGATAGATCGGTTCATGACGAAAAACTTTGCCTCTTGAAGCGTTGCTGTCAATCAAACGGTTCGTTAGTTATTGGCAATAACGTTCAAACCTACTTTTGCGAACTTGTCCTAGGTTTTTCATCCGATCTGAACCTAACTAAAGCTGATTGATTCTGTGGAGTGGGAATATGAATAATTATCGAAAAAAAGTTGAAATTTGTATTCAAACACGCAAGGAGTGGCCAAAAACCGAACTGGGCGGAGCTTAAAACATTTAAACGGCCATAACTCGAGAGGCGTTTGAGATATCATCATGGGGCTTGAATCATATGTGTAGGCCATCGGTCTAAGGTCGTGATATAAAAAGCTCGCCGATTGGACACTAGATGGCGCTATAACGGGGAAAATAGCACTAAATACTGTGATTATGCAATGGTTGCAACTTTCACGCCTATAACTTTATCTGTGGTCAAGAGATTTTCATGGGAGTTATTTTTTAGCATCCTGAATTGTTTCCGAGTCCTACGATACCAAGCATGCCAGGTTTCGCCTTACGGTTAGTTCTGCACAGCAAAAATAGCACTTACAAAACATGCGCGAATAACTCTGCGAGGATTATTCCGATCGACTTTAAACGACCATAGGAAGAACATTGCATTACCTTCTGAACAAAAAAGTCTATTGGCGTTATGTTAAAATTTCTATCAGAAATGGCAGAAAATTGCAAAAAACGAAAAATTACCTCAAAATTCTGTGTTTTTTACACATAAATGGTTATACCTCCGCAACGAAATGACATTTTTTCACCAGATTTTCACCAGATTTTCTGAGCAGAGTCTGAGGCAATACCCAAAAAATAATATGCCTGCACCACTCGTTGGCCTCATAATTGAACAAAACCTTTGACATTGAGCGAGCCCAATGGTCTTACAACTGTTTTTTTCACTAAACTAAAGTGTTCAGCCATGATACTAGCTAGATGTAACAAAGTCATGACCTGACGTTGCATGCACAATTTTGTCTTAGCGCCACCCTGTGGTTATTTGTTATTTTCACTTAAAAGTGAGTAGAGAGCAGAGAAATTTCACTGAATGAGAGCTGTTTTTTTGCTGATAGCTAATGTATTTAAGGTTGTATCTTCGCCAAACGTATGCGTAATGACACAGTACTTGGTAATTCTGATGGCAGTCAGGACCTGAGGGAGCCTGCAGTTTTGTTGCACCAACACCTAGTGGTCGGAAGCATATTTTAGAAACCTAAATCTTTGGCTGCAGTCACCGTATTTTCATGGGACTTTTTTCACAGGAGTCCTGAATTGTTGCAGAGTCCAACGATACCAAACATGCCAGGTTTTGCCTTATGCTTAGTCCTGGAGTTATCAGAACACAATTAAGGAGGACATTAAATAACTCAAGCATTATCTTTCCAGCTGTGTTTGCTGTCCACTGTAGGTCCTTGCGGTTTGCTGCGCTGCTGTGTGTGTGCCTTATGTGCACGTCTGCAGTCTGTTTACACCATTGCACCATACCACGACTCAATGGCCTTGTAGTTCAACTAAACACGGCCATTTCTGAATTGTATGTTACGGTATAAATCTGAAAAACTAATTCTCGTTAACAAATTATCTGAATGACTTAACATTAAGGACGTGACATATTTGTCCTATAGGTGCACCTGTGTGTAAGCATACATAGTCTGTATGAACCGTTTCTGACCATCTCTTTCGTTTTTCTGCATGCGATGTGGTGTATCAGCCTGGTCGACGACGTCTGACGTCTCTGACGTGCTTTAATGCTCGAAACCCGGTAAATGCTAGCCTAGAAATCTAGACGCACCCTAGCGGCCGCAAAATATATTTGCTGCCAGGGTTTAGTCTAGGCACTCACAATACACTTAACAGCTCCAAAAACCAAAATTTGGTCAGGCCAATCACATCGTGTGTAGCGTCTGTGGGGCGGGCTTAACATGATGACGACAGAGCTGCAACGGTTCCTACTTGAAAACTTCGTTCTTCGTTGCTCTGATTGGTCATAGCGCTATCCTATTGCGTGCAGAGGCATTTTGAGGGACAACCTTATATCCCGCCCCTTGCATTGAGCCGTTTGTGTGAAGAGTTGCCAGACCTTACATCTTGATGTAGGTCTGGCTAACCAGGCTAGGTAAATGCTGCTTGCAGCTTTAATTAGGGTTTCGAGCACGAAGTGCTGAAAACCTATTGTATTTGTCTGTTTTATTATTATTATTATTATTATTATTATTATTATTATTAGGGTTTCGAGCACGAAGTGCTGAAAACCTATTGTATTTGTCTGTTTTATTATTATTATTATTATTATTATTATTATTATTATTATTTTTCCGCCATAAAACGCGTCGCCCAGCACAAACCGTAAGTCGTAGAAACTTGCCACTTGGTCAACTGGTTGTATATTAGCAGGCTACTCAGATACAGTGAATCAGCCAAATCGGCCCATAGGTGGCGCTATAGCAATGCCCGACGCGTTGGGGCTCATATCTCCTAAACCGGACATCCTACACTCAAGTGTTTGGTATCATTGTAATCCCTGGCTCAAAACTTAAAAAATGTATATCTCCGATTTCATTTCCGGTATGCAAATTTTTTCTCTAATTTGCATAATATGCATTTCAAGCCAAAATGAACTAGTCCTAGGTTTTTCGCCCGATCGGAATCGTTCCAACGCAGGAGAAATCTGTGGAGTGAGTAGGTAAATAATTATCGAACAGAATGTGTAATTTCGCTTCAGTGTCACTAAGGGGCGCCAAAATTCAATACCGGAAGTAGACTATCTCCAGGGAAATGGCTATAACTCGTGAACGGTTAGAGATATCTTAACGCGGTTTGGTACACATGTGTATCAGCTCACTCCCGGGTCACAGGAAAAAATACGCGGATTTTGGCCACTAGGTGGCGCTATAATAAGCTTGAGGTCGAAAATGGCTATCACTACACAACCGTAAGCCCGATACACTTCATATTTGGTATGGTGTGTCTTTGTGCAATGTACCATGAGGGTCTAGAAGGACATTGGCGTATCTGCAAAAACATGGCCGTCATCGGCCAATGAAGTGTGAGGGCTGATTTGACAGGGTTAACGAAGGTCGATCGGAACGACATTCACTGTGGTTGTTCGTGTACTGCTCCAGAAGGTCTGTAAGAATTATGGTGTCATTTCGCCACTAGGGGGCGTAATACCGTATTTCGGTGCCTGTATCACGTGACGTTTGACATACACACACAACATGACATCATATGATAGATCGGTTCATGACGAAAAACTTTGCCTCTTGAAGCGTTGCTGTCAATCAAACGGTTCGTTAGTTATTGGCGATAACGTTCAAACCTACTTTTGCTAACTAGTCCTAGGTTTTTCATCCGATCTGAACCTAACGAAAGCTGATTGATTCTGTGGAGTGGGAATATGAATAATTATCGAAAAAAAGTTGAAATTTGTATTCAAACACGCAAGGAGTGGCCAAAAAACGGACTGGGCGGAGCTTAAAACATTTAAACGGCCATAACTCGAGAGGCGTTTGAGATATCATCATGGGGCTTGAATCATATGTGTAGGCCATCGGTCTAAGGTCGTGATATAAAAAGCTCGCCGATTGGACACTAGATGGCGCTATAACGGGGAAAATAGCACTAAATACTGTGATTATGCAATGGTTGCAACTTTCACGCCTATAACTTTATCTGTGGTCAAGAGATTTTCATGGGAGTTGCTTTTTTAGCATCTTGAATTGTTTCCGAGTCCTACGATACCAAGCATGCCAGATTTCGCCTTACAGTTAGTTCTGCACAGGAAAATAGCGCTTAAAAAACACGCGCGAATAACTCCGCGAGGGTTATTCCGATCGACTCGAAACGACCATAGCAAGAACATTGCATTACCTTCTGAACAAAAAAGTCTATTGGCGTTATGTTAAAATTTCCATCAGAAATGGCCGAAAATTGCAAAAAACGAAAAATTACCTCAAAATTTGTCGTTTTTTACACATAAATGGTTATACGGAGAGATTTCACTGAATGAGAGCCGTTTTTTGCTGATAACTAATGTATTTAAGGTTGTATCTTCACCAAACGTATGCATAATGACATGGTACTTTGGCTGCAGTCACCGTATTTTCATGGGACTTTTTTCACAGGAGTCCTGAATTGTTGTAGAGTCCAACGATACCAAACATGCCCAGTTTTGCCTTATGCTTAGTCCTGGGGTTACTGTTCACTGTAGGTCCTTGCGGTCTGCTGCGCTGCTGTGTTTGTGTCTTATGTACACGTGTGCAGTCTGTTTGCAACATTGCACCATACCACGACTCAATGGCCTTGTAGTTCAACTAAACAGGGCCATTTCTGAATTGTATGTTACATTATAAATCTGAAAAACTAATTCTAGTTAACAAATTATCCTCATAACGTCACATTAAGGACATCACATGTTTGTCTTGTAGGTGCACCTGTGTGTAAGCATACATAGTCTGTATGATCTTTTTTTGACCATCTCTTTCATTTTTCTGGAGCGAGGTGGTCTATCATTCATTGTGGCTGTGTTTGGGTGTAACTGCTCCGCCTGGTAAGCGACGTGTGAGGTTTTTGACGTTGCCTTAAAGCTCGAAACCCGACAATTGCTGCTTGCAGCTATATTTATTATTATTTTTCCGCCATAAAACGCGTCGCCCAGCACAAACCGTAAGTCGTAGAAACTTGCCACTTGGTCAACTGGTTGTATATTAGCAGGCTACTCAGATACAGTGAATCAGCCAAATCGGCCCATAGGTGGCGCTATAGCAATGCCCGACGCGTTGGGGCTCATATCTCCTAAACCGGACATCCTACACTCAAGTGTTTGGTATCATTGTAATCCCTGGCTCAAAACTTAAAAAATGTATATCTCCGATTTCATTTCCGGTATGCAAATTTTTTCTCTAATTTGCATAATATGCATTTCAAGCCAAAATGAACTAGTCCTAGGTTTTTCGCCCGATCGGAATCGTTCCAACGCAGGAGAAATCTGTGGAGTGAGTAGGTAAATAATTATCGAACAGAATGTGTAATTTCGCTTCAGTGTCACTAAGGGGCGCCAAAATTCAATACCGGAAGTAGACTATCTCCAGGGAAATGGCTATAACTCGTGAACGGTTAGAGATATCTTAACGCGGTTTGGTACACATGTGTATCAGCTCACTCCCGGGTCACAGGAAAAAATACGCGGATTTTGGCCACTAGGTGGCGCTATAATAAGCTTGAGGTCGAAAATGGCTATCACTACATAACCGTAAGCCCGATACACTTCATATTTGGTATGGTGTGTCTTTGTGCAATGTACCATGAGGGTCTAGAAGGACATTGGCGTATCTGCAAAAACATGGCCGTCATCGGCCAATGAAGTGTGAGGGCTGATTTGACAGGGTTAACAAAGGTCGATCGGAACGACATTCACTGTGGTTGTTCGTGTACTGCTCCAGAAGGTCTGTAAGAATTATGGTGTCATTTAGCCACTAGGGGGCGTAATACCGTATTTCGGTGCCTGTATCACGTGACGTTTGACATACACACACAAACATGACATCATATGATAGATCGGTTCATGACGAAAAACTTTGCCTCTTGAAGCGTTGCTGTCAATCAAACGGTTCGTTAGTTATTGGCGATAACGTTCAAACCTACTTTTGCGAACTAGTCCTAGGTTTTTCATCCGATCTGAACCTAACGAAAGCTGATTGATTCTGTGGAGTGGGAATATGAATAATTATCGAAAAAAAGTTGAAATTTGTATTCAAACACGCAAGGAGTGGCCAAAAACCGAACTGGGCGGAGCTTAAAACATTTAAACGGCCATAACTCGAGAGGCGTTTGAGATATCATCATGGGGCTTGAATCATATGTGTAGGCCATCGGTCTAAGGTCGTGATATAAAAAGCTCGCCGATTGGACACTAGATGGCGCTATAACGGGGAAAATAGCACTAAATACTGTGATTATGCAATGGTTGCAACTTTCACGCCTATAACTTTATATGTGGTCAAGAGATTTTCATGGGAGTTGCTTTTTTAGCATCTTGAATTGTTTCCGAGTCCTACGATACCAAGCATGCCAGATTTCGCCTTACAGTTAGTTCTGCACAGGAAAATAGCGCTTAAAAAACACGCGCGAATAACTCCGCGAGGGTTATTCCGATCGACTCGAAACGACCATATCAAGAACATTGCATTACCTTCTGAACAAAAAAGTCTATTGGCGTTATGTTAAAATTTCCATCAGAAATGGCCGAAAATTGCAAAAAACGAAAAATTACCTCAAAATTTGTCGTTTTTTACACATAAATGGTTATATGGAGAGATTTCACTGAATGAGAGCCGTTTTTTGCTGATAACTAATGTATTTAAGGTTGTATCTTCACCAAACGTATGCATAATGACATGGTACTTGGTAATTCTGATGGCAGTCAGGACCTGAGGGAGCCTTCAGTTTCGGAAGCATATTTTACACGCCTACAACTTTGGCTGCAGTCACCGTATTTTCATGGGACTTTTTTCACAGGAGTCCTGAATTGTTGTAGAGTCCAACGATACCAAACATGCCCAGTTTTGCCTTATGCTTAGTCCTGGGGTTACTGTTCACTGTAGGTCCTTGCGGTCTGCTGCGCTGCTGTGTTTGTGTCTTATGTACACTTGTGCAGTCTGTTTGCACCATTGCACCATACCACGACTCAATGGCCTTGTAGTTCAACTAAACAGGGCCATTTCTGAATTGTGTGTTACATTATAAATCTGAAAAACTAATTCTAGTTAACAAATTATCCTCATAACGTCACATTAAGGACATCACATGTTTGTCTTGTAGGTGCACCTGTGTGTAAGCATACATAGTCTGTATGATCTTTTTTTGACCATCTCTTTCATTTTTCTGGAGCGAGGTGGTCTATCATTCATTGTGGCTGTGTTTGGGTGTAACTGCTCCGCCTGGTAAGCGACGTGTGAGGTTTTTGACGTTGCCTTAAAGCTCGAAACCTGACAATTGCTGCTTGCAGCTATATTTAGGGTTTCGAGCACGAAGTGCTGAAAACCTATTGTATTTGTCTGTTTTATTATTATTAGGGTTTTGAGCACGAAGTGCTTAAAAACCTATTGTATTTGTCTGTTTTATTAGGGGTTCAAGCCCGAAGGGCTGAAACCCTATTGTATTTGTATGGATTTTTATTATTTTTATTATTTTTCTTCTGCCGTAAAACGGATCGTGCAGACCAAACCGTAAGGCCTAGAGACTTGAGACTTGGCCAAATGGTAGGACCCAATTTGGGGAGAGGTTGATAGAGTTTCAACCCGATTGGCCTATAGGTGGCGCTATAGCGATAACAAACGCGTTGATGCTCATAACTCCCAGAATTCTTGTCCAAATGTCAAGTGTCTTATATCCCTGGATTCCTTGCGTCAAGACGAACAAAACGTATATCTCCGATTTCATTTCCGTCATGAAATTTTTTTCGCTATTTTCGATTTTGTCGAAAAAAATAAAAACGAACTAGTCCTAGGTTTTTTGTCCGATCGGAACCGTTCCAGTGCTGTAATATTCCTTGGAGTGTGAATATGAAAAGTTATCAAAAAAAAGTTGAACTTTATACTCGTCGTCGTCAAGCCACGCCCAAACGCCCCCAATGGGCGGAGCCTCTTGGACTTCAATGGCTGTAACTTGGGATTGGAAAGAGGTATCGAAACCAAATTTGGTACACATATACAGCGGACTATTCTGGGGTCACGTGCAAAAAATTGCATCGCTTGACCACTAGTTGGCGCTATAACACTACTTCAACTTTGAAGAGCTGTAACTAGAGAAATATGGGACCGATCAACTTGAGATTTGGCACGGGTGCTCTTGGTCTAGGGTACTATCTGTGTGGGAAAGGAATTTCGCGTAGCTCAAAAAACATGGCCGCCATCGGCCAATCAAGAAAAAGCAGCTATTGGGCAGGGTTAACGGAGGCCGATCGAAACGAAACGTGGTGGACCTGTTTGTCTCTTGGCCATGAAGGTCTGTGCAGAGTAAGAAAAAATTCGGCCTCCGGGAGGCGCTATCACGTTTTTTCAATGTTTAAGTGATTGTGTATTATGCAGTGTTTCAGATATCAACAAGATCTTTATATCATTTAATAGAGCTACATTTAATGAACAACTTTTCCTCAAGAAGCACTTGTCTCAGTCGAATCGTTTGTTAGATATTCATAATTTTCTCTTAAACCTACTTTTGCGAACTAGTCCTAGGTTTTTTGACCGATCTGAACCAATCCAGTGCTGGAATATTCCTTAGACACTGAATATCAATAATTATCAAAAAAAAGTTGAACTTTGCACTCGTCGTCGCAACACTACGGTCAAAAGTACGAAGAGGCGGGGCCACAAATACTTAAATTGCTATCATTTATGATAGGAATGAGATATCAACATGAAACTTGGTACACATATGTATAGACCCAAGCTGAGGTCACATGCAAAAAATTGCAGAGATTGTCCATTAGGTGGCGCTATAACTTAAGAACAAATAACCATAACTATAGCATATGTATATGACACATACATATTTGTCTGACCTACTTGTTATTTTGCACATTACATCTACTTTCAGGTTCTTATAATGGTCTATGAGGATAATTATTTATCTTTGAAAACATGCCACTCAACAGCCAACCAGTATTAACCATGTACGAGTCAAGCCTAATGGTGTGTGATTACAACTAAACTCATGGGACTGTTGGTCTTATGTTTCCAAGTGTCTGTGAGGATTTTTAGTTCATCTTT
Organism: Paramisgurnus dabryanus; assembly: GCF_030506205.2. NCBI lineage: Eukaryota > Metazoa > Chordata > Actinopteri > Cypriniformes > Cobitidae > Paramisgurnus > Paramisgurnus dabryanus. The sequence continues at coordinate 10,044,864 of NC_133339.1, forward strand.
CTGAAAATCTTTGCATCTAACACAATGTGTGCAAAGTAAACAGTTCTCTAGATCAGTGGTTCTCAACACACCTGCTTCACATAATCAGCACAATAGTAGAGATCTCTATTAACTAAACTGATTGTGTCAGATGAGAGAAACATACAAAATGTGCAGAGCAGTGGTTCTCCAGAAACGGAGTAGAGAACCACTGCTCTATATGTTTATGTTTATATGAAAAAACTATTTTGTGAACTAATACTTGGTTTTTCACTCAACACCACTAAAGCCAATGCAATACAATTTCCTGTAGTCTGTGAGCAAATATGAATGCCAAATTGTTATCACCAATTGTACGTCTTATTCCTTTAGTTGTTTAGCTTTGAATTACAAAAACAACTTTTCAAAACTACTAGAATTTTTTCAGTCAACAACAATAAAATCAGCGCAGTACATTTTTCTGTCCTCTGTGTGTAAAGGTATATCAAATACAAAATGTAATGAATTTGAATACCTGCTTTTGTAAGCATAGATTTCATGTGATGTCACACATTGGTGTAGGTGCCATTTGTACGACTGAATTGCAGCATGTGTGTTTAAAGGAACTCATAAAGATATGGATTAAAGTTTTTCATTATCTCCATTTATTTACATCAGTAGCATTAGGATTCTATTCTACCTTCCATGACATAAACGTGTCCTGACATGATGTATAATACAAAGTTGTTACATTTTTATATGTTATTTTTCAAATATTGCACCAAAAACTTCATGTGATAATGCAATTGGTTATTATTCACATAAATGACCTGCTAGAACCCAACTAAAAAGCAGCACTTTATGAAAGTAACACAGACAAATGCTCACCAGCAAATCTGCTGCAAATCTACTAAATAACATGACATTTGTTATTGACATAATTTGATATTGAAAACATATCTGGATCAGTTATTTATTGGCCCAGCCTAAAATCACATGAAAATAATTGCAGAGCTATACCACTATTTGACAATTTAACATGACAGAGCCTAAAAATGTTTCTATTAAAATATGTAACTTTGCTTTATTGTTTCCAAATCCATAAATTAGTATTCTCTTACAATAACACAATAAAAGGATTATATGAAAAATATATACTCTCTGTGTGAAACACAGACCCTCATTAATATACTTAAGAGCATGCTTATCAGGATTTGAGTTAAAAATGTGTCTACCTTTATTTACTTTTAAATATTCAATACTAATTTTATGTTAAATTAATTGTAAAAGGAAAACAATAATTTTAGCCAACAGATGGCAGAAGGTCATCTTCTGCCATCTGCTGGCTAAAATTATTATTTAGTATTTAAAATGTATACTCAATGAAATTGTGTTCACAGGTTTCATCAATGGATGCATGATTTAACTTTATGAAGTCAGTATTATTATGTTAAAATAACATTTCGTCAATCATTCTGACGGTATCCGTTTTAACAGTCATGTGACATTCGAACATAGGATAAACATTTAAATAGGTTGATGAACTCTTAAAGGACACCAAGCATATGGAGATTGGTCATTTATTTCAAAGTCTTATTTCCTAACCCTGCCATTTCTGCTTCTGTGTGTAAATGCATGTATGTGTTTTAGCTTATTCTTCATCATTGCTGTGTTATAGATTAGCCATATGAGACCTATATCTCTATATCAGAACATCGTAGAGAAATTGTGGTGGGCTGTTTTGTCTCATGTTAACAATTTTTGAAACATTTTGTGTGACAAATCTTGCAACAGCATGCACCACATAATTTTCTCTTCAGAAAATTTACCTAATTGGTAACATGTTAGTATTTCATATTCTAAGTATATTTGATAACAATGCAGCAAATCTAAACAGGCATGCCCTTAAAGGTCTTAAAGGTTCATATAATGAGATTTTTTAAAGATGTAAAATAAATTGTTTGTGTACCCAGAGTGTGTATGTGAAGTGTTATCTCAAAATACTCCACAGATCATTTATTATAGCATGTTAAAATTGACACTTTGTAGGCCTGAGCAAAATTGTGCAGTTTTTGGGTGTTTCCTTTAAAATGCAAATGAGTGGATGAAATGCAAACACTGATCACAATGATGGTGGTTTGTTGTAATCGAAATTCAATTGTGCTCTCGATTATTTTATTTTTTATCTTTTTCATGTTTTCTAGGTTGATATAAGCACTGGGGATCCAATTATAGCACTTACACTTGGAAAAAGTCAGATTTTCACGCTATGACCCCTTTAAGGTCCCAGATCGCTTGAACCCCGCTAATCGCTGCTTGCAGCTATATTTAGGGGTTCAAGCCCGAAGGGCTGAAACCCTATTGTATTTGTATGGATTTTTATTCTTTTTATTATTTTTCTTCTGCCGTAAAACGGATCGTGCAGACCAAACCGTAAGGCCTAGAGACTTGAGACTTGGCCAAATGGTAGGACCCAATTTGGGGAGAGGTTGATAGAGTTTCAACCCGATTGGCCTATAGGTGGCGCTATAGCGATAACAAACGCGTTGATGCTCATAACTCCCAGAATTCTTGTCCAAATGTCAAGTGTCTTATATCCCTGGATTCCTTGCGTCAAGACGAACAAAACGTATATCTCCGATTTCATTTCCGTCATGAAATTTTTTTCGCTATTTTCGATTTTGTCGAAAAAAATAAAAACGAACTAGTCCTAGGTTTTTTGTCCGATCGGAACCGTTCCAGTGCTGTAATATTCCTTGGAGTGTGAATATGAAAAGTTATCAAAAAAAAGTTGAACTTTATACTCGTCGTCGTCAAGCCACGCCCAAACGCCCCAATGGGCGGAGCCTCTTGGACTTCAATGGCTGTAACTTGGGATTGGAAAGAGGTATCGAAACCAAATTTGGTACACATATACAGCGGACTATTCTGGGGTCACGTGCAAAAAATTGCATCGCTTGACCCCTAGTTGGCGCTATAACACTACTTCAACTTTGAAGAGCTGTAACTAGAGAAATATGGGACCGATCAACTTGAGATTTGGCACGGGTGCTCTTGGTCTAGGGTACTATCTGTGTGGGAAAGGAATTTCGCGTAGCTCAAAAAACATGGCCGCCATCGGCCAATCAAGAAAAAGCAGCTATTGGGCAGGGTTAACGGAGGCCGATCGAAACGAAACGTGGTGGACCTGTTTGTCTCTTGGCCATGAAGGTCTGTGCAGAGTAAGAAAAAATTCGGCCTCCGGGAGGCGCTATCACGTTTTTTCAATGTTTAAGTGATTGTGTATTATGCAGTGTTTCAGATATCAACAAGATCTTTATATCATTTAATAGAGCTACATTTAATGAACAACTTTTCCTCAAGAAGCACTTGTCTCAGTCGAATCGTTTGTTAGATATTCATAATTTTCTCTTAAACCTACTTTTGCGAACTAGTCCTAGGTTTTTTGACCGATCTGAACCAATCCAGTGCTGGAATATTCCTTAGACACTGAATATCAATAATTATCAAAAAAAAGTTGAACTTTGCACTCGTCGTCGCAACACTACGGTCAAAAGTACGAAGAGGCGGGGCCACAAATACTTAAATTGCTATCATTTATGATAGGAATGAGATATCAACATGAAACTTGGTACACATATGTATAGACCCATGCTGAGGTCACATGCAAAAAATTGCAGAGATTGTCCATTAGGTGGCGCTATAACTTAAGAACAAATAACCATAACTATAGCATATGTATATGACACATAAATATTTGTCTGACCTACTTGTTATTTTGCACATTACATCTACTTTCAGGTTCTTATAATGGTCTATGAGGATAATTATTTATCTTTGAAAACATGCCACTCAACAGCCAACCAGTATTAACCATGTACGAGTCAAGCCTAATGGTGTGTGATTACAACTAAACTCATGGGACTGTTGGTCTTATGTTTCCAAGTGTCTGTGAGGATTTTTAGTTCATCTTTCTGAAAATCTTTGCATCTAACACAATGTGTGCAAAGTAAACAGTTCTCTAGATCAGTGGTTCTCAACACACCTGCTTCACATAATCAGCACAATAGTAGAGATCTCTATTAACTAAACTGATTGTGTCAGATGAGAGAAACATACAAAATGTGCAGAGCAGTGGTTCTCCAGAAACGTAGTAGAGAACCACTGCTCTATATGTTTATGTTTATATGAAAAAACTATTTTGTGAACTAATACTTGGTTTTTCACTCAACACCACTAAAGCCAATGCAATACAATTTCCTGTAGTCTGTGAGCAAATATGAATGCCAAATTGTTATCACCAATTGTCCGTCTTATTCCTTTAGTTGTTTAGCTTTGAATTACAAAAACAACTTTTCAAAACTACTAGAATTTTTTCAGTCAACAACAATAAAATCAGTGCAGTACATTTTTCTGTCCTCTGTGTGTAAAGGTATATTAAATACAAAATGTAATGAATTTGAATACCTGCTTTTGTAAGCATAGATTTCATGTGATGTCACACATTGGTGTAGGTGCCATTTGTACGACTGAATTGCAGCATGTGTGTTTAAAGGAACTCATAAAGATATGGATTAAAGTTTTTCATTATCTCCATTTATTTACATCAGTAGCATTAGGATTCTATTCTACCTTCCATGACATAAACGTGTCCTGACATGATGTATAATACAAAGTTGTTACATTTTTATATGTTATTTTTCAAATATTGCACCAAAAACTTCATGTGATAATGCAATTGGTTATTATTCACATAAATGACCTGCTAGAACCCAACTAAAAAGCAGCACTTTATGAAAGTAACACAGACAAATGCTCACCAGCAAATCTGCTGCAAATCTACTAAATAACATGACATTTGTTATTGACATAATTTGATATTGAAAACATATCTGGATCAGTTATTTATTGGCCCAGCCTAAAATCACATGAAAATAATTGCAGAGCTATACCACTATTTGACAATTTAACATGACAGAGCCTAAAAATGTTACTATTAAAATATGTAACTTTGCTTTATTGTTTCCAAATCCATAAATTAGTATTCTCTTACAATAACACAATAAAAGGATTATATGAAAAATATATACTCTCTGTGTGAAACACAGACCCTCATTAATATACTTAAGAGCATGCTTATCAGGATTTGATTTAAAAATGTGTCTACCTTTATTTACTTTTAAATATTCAATACTAATTTTATGTTAAATTAATTGTAAAAGGAAAACAATCATTTTAGCCAACAGATGGCAAAAGGTCATCTTCTGCCATCTGCTGGCTAAAATTATTATTTATTATTTAAAATGTATACTCAATGAAATTGTGTTCACAGGTTTCATCAATGGATGCATGATTTAACTTTATGAAGTCAGTATTATTATGTTAAAATAACATTTCGTCAATCATTCTGACGGTATCCGTTTTAACAGTCATGTGACATTCGAACATAGGATAAACATTTAAATAGGTTGATGAACTCTTAAAGGACACCAAGCATATGGAGATTGGTCATTTATTTCAAAGTCTTATTTCCTAACCCTGCCATTTCTGCTTCTGTGTGTAAATGCATGTATGTGTTTTAGCTTATTCTTCATCATTGCTGTGTTATAGATTAGCCATATGAGACCTATATCTCTATATCAGAACATCGTAGAGAAATTGTGGTGGGCTGTTTTGTCTCATGTTAACAATTTTTGAAACATTTTGTGTGACAAATCTTGCAACAGCATGCACCACATAATTTTCTCTTCAGAAAATTTACCTAATTGGTAACATGTTAGTATTTCATATTCTAAGTATATTTGATAACAATGCAGCAAATCTAAACAGGCATGCCCTTAAAGGTCTTAAAGGTTCATATAATGAGATTTTTTAAAGATGTAAAATAAATTGTTTGTGTACCCAGAGTGTGTATGTGAAGTGTTATCTCAAAATACTCCACAGATCATTTATTATAGCATGTTAAAATTGACACTTTGTAGGCCTGAGCAAAATTGTGCAGTTTTTGGGTGTTTCCTTTAAAATGCAAATGAGTGGATGAAATGCAAACACTGATCACAATGATGGTGGTTTGTTGTAATTGAAATTCAATTGTGCTCTCGATTATTTTATTTTTTATCTTTTTCATGTTTTCTAGGTTGATATAAGCACTGGGGACCCAATTATAGCACTTACACTTGGAAAAAGTCAGATTTTCACGCTATGACCCCTTTAAGGTCCCAGATCGCTTGAACCCCGCTAATCGCTGCTTGCAGCTATATTTATTATTATTATTTATTATTTTTCCACGGTAAAACGCGTTGCCCAGCCCAAACCGTAAGTCGTAGAAACTTGCCACTTGGTCAACTGGTTGTATATTAGCAGGCTACTCAGATAGAGTGAATCAGCCAAATCGGCCCATAGGTGGCGCTATAGCAATGCTCGACGTGTTGGGGCTCATAACTCCTAAACCGGACATCATACACTCAAGTGTTTGGTATCATTGTAATCCCTGGCTCCAAACTTAAAAAATGTATATCTCCGATTTCATTTCCGGTATGCAAATTTTCCCGCTAATTTGCATAATATACATTTCAAGCCAAAATGAACTAGTCCTAGGTTTTTCGCCCGATCGGAACCGTTCCAACGCAGGAGAAATCTGTGGAGTGAGTAGGTAAATAATTATCGAACAGAATTTGAAATTTCGCTTTAGGGTCACTAAGGGGCGCTAAAACTCCATACAGGAAGTAGCCTACCATCACTGAAATGGCTATAACTGGTGAACAGTTTGAGATATCTTAACGAGGTTTGGTACACATGTGTACTAGCTCAGTCCGGGGTCACAGTAAAAAAGATGCCGATTTTGGCCACTAGGTGGCGCTATAACAGGCTTGAGCTCGGGAATGGCTATTACTACACAACCGTTAGCCCGATACACTTAATATTTTGTATGGTGTGTCTTTGTGCAATGTACCATGAGGGTCTAGAAGGACATTGGCGTTTCTCCAAAAACATGGCCGTCATCAGCCAATGAATGTTGAGGACTGATTTGACAGGGTTAACGGAGGTCGATCGGAAGGAAACGCACTGTGCTTCTTCGTGTACTGCTCCTGAAGGCCTGTAAGATTTGTGGTGTAATTTGGCCACTAGGGGGCGTAATACCGTATTTCGGTGCCTGTATCACGTGACGTTTGACATACACACACAAACATGACATCATATGATAGATCGGCTCATGACGAAAAACTTTGCCTCTTGAAGCATTGCTGTCAATCAAACGGTTCGTTAGTTATTGACGATAACATTCAAATATACTTTTGCGAACTAGTCCTGGGTTTTTTGCCCAATCCGAACCTAACCAAGGCTGATTGATTCTGTGGAGTGTGAATATGAATAATTATCGAAAAAAAGTTGAAATTTGTATTCAAACATGCAAGGAGTGGCCAAAAACCGAACTGGGCGGAGCTTAAAACATTTAAACGGCCATAACTCGAGAGGCGTTTGAGATATCATCATAGGGCTTGAATCATATGTGTAGGCCATCGGTCTAAGGTCGTGATATAAAAATCTCGCTGATCGGACACTAGATGGCGCTATAACGGGGAAAATGGCACTAATTACTGTGATTATGCAATGGTTCCAACTTTCACGCCTATAACTTTATCTGTGGTAAAGAGATTTTCATGGGAGTTGTTTTTTTAGAATCCTGAATTGTTTCCGAGTCCTACGATACCAAGCATGCCAGGTTTCGCCTTACAGTTAGTTCTGCACAGGAAAATAGCGCTTAAAAAACACGCGCGAATAACTCCGCGAGGGTTATTCCGATCGACTCGAAACGACCATAGGAAGAACATTGCATTACCTTCTGAACAAAAAAGTCTATTGGCGTTATGTTAAAATTTTCATCAGAAATGGCCGAAAATTACAAAAAACGAAAAATTACCCCAAAATTTGTCGTTTTTACACATAAATGGTTATACCTCTGCAACAAAATGACATTTTTTCACCAGATTTGATACACTGATGTCTGAGCAGAGTCTGAGGCAATACCCAAAAAATATTATGCCTGCACCACTAGTTGGCCTCATAATTGAACAAAACCTTTGACATTGAGCGAGCCCAACGGTCTAACAACAGTTTTTTCACTAAACTGAAGTGTTTAGCCATGATACTAGCTAGATGTAACAAAGGTATGACCTGACGTTGCATGCACAATTTTGTCGTAGCGCCACCCTGTGCTTATTTGTTATTTTCACTTAGAAGTGAGTAGAGAGCGGAGAGATTTCCCTGAATGAGAGCCGTTTTCTTGCTGATAACTAATGTATTTAAGGTTGTATCTTCACCAAACGTATGCGTAATGACATGGTACTCGGTAATTCTGATGGCTGTCAGGACCTGAGGGAGCCTGCAGTTTCGGACGCATATTTTACATGCCTACAACTTTGGCTGCAGTCACCGTATTTTCATAGGACTTTTTTCACAGGAGTCCTGAATTGTTGCAGAGTCCAACGATACCAAACATGCCCGGTTTTGCCTTGTGCTTAGTCCTGGGGTCAAGGCCGCCTTAATGCACGGGCTTACCTGGGCTGAAGCCCAGGGGCCTCCCAAGTTCAAGGGCCTCCCAAGTTTGCGTTCATGATGAGCTGAAAAGGTCATATTGTTTTGTAACTTGTCAGGTTTTCTGTCAATCACTCTAATTGCACGTTACATGGCTGCTGATTGGTCCGTTGTAACTTAACGTGAAATAAAATGTTAGACGTAACATATTTTTTATTCCGCGTGATGTAATTAAGTGCGCGTTGTCAACTTGACATTCCTGCATGTTAGACTGAGTGTGACAGAGAAACGGGAAATAATCCACCAACAAATGTAAGAGTAATTTCTGAAATTTCATAATAAGCACTGAGGTGCAGGTCTCTCTCTCTTTCGCGCGCACGCTCGCTCGTTTGCTCTCTCTGTGCTCGTGCAGCTGTCTGAGTCTCTGGCATGCAGAAGTCTCTCCAAACGTGCACAAGAAACTGTGCCGCTAAATTAAGAAAGGAGTTCCCGCACATAATGCTGTTAGTTGTTATAAAGTTTAAGTTTACTCGCGTTTATATCAGTGACGCGTGCGCAGCTGGAGCAATGTTTGACGCGACGTTAGCTCACAGTACACACATCTGTTGGTTTAGAAAGACGAGAAAGAGACGCAACGGTAAAGGTGCAAGTCTAAGAAAGTAAAGAGCGACTAGACCATCTCAAATGATCATCCCCTGATAGCACCATTATAATCTCATTATCTTAAGATCTTATATACAGGTATGTTCCCTGTCTGTCTTGTGCATATTCATACTTGGTCGTTTTACATGCTTATGTATGCATAATACTAAATACAATGCATACTATATCTTCAATAGCCTACAAAATAAATAACTGATTAAAAAACAAGATTCTGTCTAAAGACTTATCTTTTGTTATCATTAATGCATTTAACAAGATTCTGTCTATAAAGACTTATCTTTTGTTATCATTAATGCATTTTCACTTTAAAACTAACTTTAACTTATTATATTTTTAAAACTGTGGTGAGCATTTAGTTGTGAGTGGCAATTTTCTGCAAATTTGTATTTTCCAAAAACTATATAAATATAAAGCTTATAAACATATATACTTTCAGATATTTTGGTTTTATTATCACCACATGTTGCTGTGTGTGGTTGTTAAATAAAGTGTCTTGTGTTTATGCTCAAGTGGGCTCAGTGATATGTTAATAACAATATTATGGTGTTTTCTGTCTCAAAGAGGGAAAACTCACTGTTGTATGTCTCGAAAGAAACTAATGCATTTTGTGATGTACCTAGATATTACACTTAAAAAAAAATTAGACTATAAATCGAGGGGAAGGGGGGCCTACAAAACCTCTTAGCCCCGGGGCCTCACATTAGGTTAAGGCGGCCCTGCCTGGGGTTATCATAACACAATTCAGGAGGACATTAAATAAGTCAAGCATTATCTTTCCAGCTGTGTTTGCTGTTCACTGTAGGTCCTTGTGGTCTGCTGCGCTGCTGTGTTTGTTTCTTATGTACACTTGTGCAGTCTGTTTGCACCATTGCACCATACCACGACTCAATGGCCTTGTAGTTCAACTAAACACGGCCATTTCTGAATTGTATGTTACGTTATAAATCTGAAAAACTAATTCTCCTTAACAACTTATCCTCATAACGTCACATTAAGGACATTACATGTTTGTCTTATAGGTGCACCTGTGTGTAAGCATACATAGTCTGTATGATCCTTTTTTGACCATCTCTTTCATTTTCTGAAGCGAGGTGGTCTAACATTCATTGTGGCTGTGTTCGGGTTTAACTGCTCAGCCTGGTAAGCGAAGTGTGAGGTTTTTGACGTTGCCTTAAAGCTCGAAACCCGGCAATTGCTGCTTGCAGCTATATTTATTATTATTATTATTATTTTTCCGCCATAAAACGCGTCACCCAGCACAAACCGTAAGTCGTAGAAACTTGCCACTTGGTCAACTGGTTGTATATTAGCAGGCTACTCAGATACAGTGAATCAGCCAAATCGGCCCATAGGTGGCGCTATAGCAATGCCCGACGCGTTGGGGCTAATATCTCCTAAACCGGACATCCTACACTCAAGTGTTTGGTATCATTGTAATCCCTGGCTCAAAACTTAAAAAATGTATATCTCCGATTTCATTTCCGGTATGCAAATTTTTTCTCTAATTTGCATAATATGCATTTCAAGCCAAAATGAACTAGTCCTAGGTTTTTCGCCCGATCGGAATCGTTCCAACGCAGGAGAAATCTGTGGAGTGAGTAGGTAAATAATTATCGAACAGAATGTGTAATTTCGCTTCAGTGTCACTAAGGGGCGCCAAAATTCAATACCGGAAGTAGACTATCTCCAGGGAAATGGCTATAACTCGTGAACGGTTAGAGATATCTTAACGCGGTTTGGTACACATGTGTATCAGCTCACTCCCGGGTCACAGGAAAAAATACGCGGATTTTGGCCACTAGGTGGCGCTATAATAAGCTTGAGGTCGAAAATGGCTATCACTACACAACCGTAAGCCCGATACACTTCATATTTGGTATGGTGTGTCTTTGTGCAATGTACCATGAGGGTCTAGAAGGACATTGGCGTATCTGCAAAAACATGGCCGTCATCGGCCAATGAAGTGTGAGGGCTGATTTGACAGGGTTAACGAAGGTCGATCGGAACGACATTCACTGTGGTTGTTCGTGTACTGCTCCAGAAGGTCTGTAAGAATTATGGTGTCATTTCGCCACTAGGGGGCGTAATACCGTATTTCGGTGCCTGTATCACGTGACGTTTGACATACACACACAAACATGACATCATATGATAGATCGGTTCATGACGAAAAACTTTGCCTCTTGAAGCGTTGCTGTCAATCAAACGGTTCGTTAGTTATTGGCGATAACGTTCAAACCTACTTTTGCGAACTAGTCCTAGGTTTTTCATCCGATCTGAACCTAACGAAAGCTGATTGATTCTGTGGAGTGGGAATATGAATAATTATCGAAAAAAAGTTGAAATTTGTTTTCAAACACGCAAGGAGTGGCCAAAAACCGAACTGGGCGGAGCTTAAAACATTTAAACGGCCATAACTCGAGAGGCGTTTGAGATATCATCATGGGGCTTGAATCATATGTGTAGGCCATCGGTCTAAGGTCGTGATATAAAAAGCTCGCCGATTGGACACTAGATGGCGCTATAACGGGGAAAATAGCACTAAATACTGTGATTATGCAATGGTTGCAACTTTCACGCCTATAACTTTATCTGTGGTCAAGAGATTTTCATGGGAGTTGCTTTTTTAGCATCTTGAATTGTTTCCGAGTCCTACGATACCAAGCATGCCAGATTTCGCCTTACAGTTAGTTCTGCACAGGAAAATAGCGCTTAAAAAACACGCGCGAATAACTCCGCGAGGGTTATTCCGATCGACTCGAAACGACCATAGCAAGAACATTGCATTACCTTCTGAACAAAAAAGTCTATTGGCGTTATGTTAAAATTTCCATCAGAAATGGCCGAAAATTGCAAAAAACGAAAAATTACCTCAAAATTTGTCGTTTTTTACACATAAATGGTTATATGGAGAGATTTCACTGAATGAGAGCCGTTTTTTGCTGATAACTAATGTATTTAAGGTTGTATCTTCACCAAACGTATGCATAATGACATGGTACTTGGTAATTCTGATGGCAGTCAGGACCTGAGGGAGCCTTCAGTTTCGGAAGCATATTTTACACGCCTACAACTTTGGCTGCAGTCACCGTATTTTCATGGGACTTTTTTCACAGGAGTCCTGAATTGTTGTAGAGTCCAACGATACCAAACATGCCCAGTTTTGCCTTATGCTTAGTCCTGGGGTTACTGTTCACTGTAGGTCCTTGCGGTCTGCTGCGCTGCTGTGTTTGTGTCTTATGTACACGTGTGCAGTCTGTTTGCAACATTGCACCATACCACGACTCAATGGCCTTGTAGTTCAACTAAACAGGGCCATTTCTGAATTGTATGTTACATTATAAATCTGAAAAACTAATTCTAGTTAACAAATTATCCTCATAACGTCACATTAAGGACATCACATGTTTGTCTTGTAGGTGCACCTGTGTGTAAGCATACATAGTCTGTATGATCTTTTTTTGACCATCTCTTTCATTTTTCTGGAGCGAGGTGGTCTATCATTCATTGTGGCTGTGTTTGGGTGTAACTGCTCCGCCTGGTAAGCGACGTGTGAGGTTTTTGACGTTGCCTTAAAGCTCGAAACCCGACAATTGCTGCTTGCAGCTATATTTATTATTATTATTTTTCCGCCATAAAACGCGTCGCCCAGCACAAACCGTAAGTCGTAGAAACTTGCCACTTGGTCAACTGGTTGTATATTAGCAGGCTACTCAGATACAGTGAATCAGCCAAATCGGCCCATAGGTGGCGCTATAGCAATGCCCGACGCGTTGGGGCTCATATCTCCTAAACCGGACATCCTACACTCAAGTGTTTGGTATCATTGTAATCCCTGGCTCAAAACTTAAAAAATGTATATCTCCGATTTCATTTCCGGTATGCAAATTTTTTCTCTAATTTGCATAATATGCATTTCAAGCCAAAATGAACTAGTCCTAGGTTTTTCGCCCGATCGGAATCGTTCCAACGCAGGAGAAATCTGTGGAGTGAGTAGGTAAATAATTATCGAACAGAATGTGTAATTTCGCTTCAGTGTCACTAAGGGGCGCCAAAATTCAATACCGGAAGTAGACTATCTCCAGGAAAATGGCTATAACTCGTGAACGGTTAGAGATATCTTAATGCGGTTTGGTACACATGTGTATCAGCTCACTCCGGGGTCACAGGAAAAAATACGTGGATTTTGGCCACTAGGTGGCGCTATAATAAGCTTGAGGTCGAAAATGGCTATCACTACACAACCGTAAGCCCGATACACTTCATATTTGGTATGGTGTGTCTTTGTGCAATGTACCATGAGGGTCTAGAAGGACATTGGCGTATCTGCAAAAACATGGCCGTCATCGGCCAATGAAGTGTGAGGGCTGATTTGACAGGGTTAACGAAGGTCGATCGGAACGACACTCACTGTGCTTGTTCGTGTACTGCTCTTGAAGGCCTGTAAGAATTACAGTGTCATTTGGCCACTAGGGGGCGTAATACCGTATTTCGGTGCCTGTATCACGTGACGTTTGACATACACACACAAACATGACATCATTTGATAGATCGGCTCATGACGAAAAACTTTGCCTTTTGAAGCATTGCTGTCAATCAAACGGTTCGTTAGTTATTGGCGATAACGTTCAAACCTACTTTTGCGAACTAGTCCTAGGTTTTTCGTCCGATCTGAACCTAACCAAGGCTAATTGACTCTGTGGAGTGTGAATATGAATAATTATCAAAAAAAAGTTGAAATTTGTGTTCATACACGCAAGGAGTGGCCAAAAACCGAACTGGGCGGAGCTTAGAACATTTAAACGGCCATAACTTGAGAGGGGTTTAAGATATCATCATGGGGCTTGAATAATATGTGTAGGCCATCGGTCTAAGGTCGTGATATAAAAAGCTCGCCGATCGGACACTAGATGGCGCTATAACGGGGAAAATGGCACTAAATACTGTGATTATGCAATGGTTACAACTTTTACGCCTATAACTTTATCTGTGGTCAAGAGATTTTCATGGGAGTTGTTTTTTTAGCATCCTGAATTGTTTCCGAGTCCAACGATACCAAGCATGCCAGGTTTCGCCTTACAGTTAGTTCTGCACAGGAAAATAGTGCTTAAAAAACACGCGCGAATAACTCCGCGAGGGTTATTCTGATCGACTCGAAACGACCATAGGAAGAACATTGCATTACCTTCTGAACAAAAAAGTCTATTGGCATTATGTTAAAATTTCCATCAGAAATGGCCGAAAATTACAAAAAACGAAAAATTACCTCAAAATGTGTCGTTTTTTACACATAAATGGTTATACCTCCACAACGAAATGACTTTTTTCACCAGATTTGATACGCTGATGTTTGAGAAGAGTCTGGGGCAATACAAAAAAAATGGTATGCCTGCACCACTAGTTGGCCTCATAATTGAACAAAACCTTTGACGTTGATCGAGCCCAATGGTCTTACAACTGTTTTTTACTAAACTAAAGTGTGCAGCCATGATACTAGCTAGATGTAACAAAGTCATGACCTGACGTTGCATGCACAATTTTGTCATAGCGCCATCCTGTGGTTATTTGTTATTTTCACTTAAAAGTGAGTAGAGAGCGGAGAGATTTCACTGAATGAGAGCCGTTTTTTGCTGATAACTAATGTATTTAAGGTTGTATCTTCGCCAAACGTATGCGTAATGACACGGTACTTGGTAATTCTGATGGCAGTCAGGGCCTGAGGGAGCCTGCAGTTTTGTTGCACCGCCACCTAGTGGTCGGACGCATATTTTACACGCCTAGAACTTTGGCTGCAGTTACCGTATTTTCATGGGACTTTTTTCACAGGAGTCCTGAATTGTTGCAGAGTCCAACGATACCAAACATGCCAGGTTTTGCCTTATGCTTAGTCCTGGAGTTATCAGAACACATTCAAGGAGGACATTAAATAAGTCAAGCATTATCTTTCCAGCTGTGTTTGCTGTCCACTGTAGGTCCTTGCGGTTTGTTGCGTTGCTGTGTGTGTGCCTTATGTGCACGTCTGCAGTCTGTTTACACCATTGCACCATACCACGACTCAATGGCCTTGTAGTTCAACTAAACACGGCCATTTCTGAATTGTATGTTACGGTATAAATCTGAAAAACTTTTTCTCGTTAACAAATTATCGGAATGACTTAACATTAAGGACATTACATGTTTGTCTTATAGGTGCACCTGTGTGTAAGCATACATAGTCTGTATGAACCGTTTCTGACCATCTCTTTCGTTTTTCTGGATGCGATGTGGTGTATCAGCCTGGTCGACGACGTCTGACGTCTCTGATGTGCTTTAATGCTCGAAACCCGGTAAATGCTGCTTGCAGCTTTAATTATTATTATTTTTCCGCCATAAAACGTGTCGCCCAGCACAAACCGTAAGTCGTAGAAACTTGCCACTTGGTCAACTGGTTGTATATTAGCAGGCTACTCAGATACAGTGAATCAGCCAAATCGGCCCATAGGTGGCGCTATAGCAATGCCCGACGCGTTGGGGCTCATAACTCCTAAACCGGACATCCTACACTCAAGTGTTTGGTATCATTGTAGTCCCTGGCTCCAAACTTAAAAAATGTATATCTCCGATTTCATTTCCGGTATGCAAATTTTTTCGCTAATTTGCATAATATGCATTTCAAGCCAAAATGAACTAGTCCTAGGTTTTTCGCCCGATCGGAATCGTTCCAACGCAGGAGAAATCTGTGGAGTGAGTAGGTAAATAATTATCGAACAGAATGTGTAATTTCGCTTCAGTGTCACTAAGGGGCGCCAAAATTCAATACCGGAAGTAGACTATCTCCAGGAAAATGGCTATAACTCGTGAACGGTTAGAGATATCTTAACGCGGTTTGGTACACATGTGTATCAGCTCACTCCGGGGTCACAGGAAAAAATACGCGGAATTTGGCCACTAGGTGGCGCTATAATAAGCTTGAGGTCGAAAATGGCTATCACTACACAACCGTAAGCCCGATACACTTCATATTTGGTATGGTGTGTCTTTGTGCAATGTACCATGAGGGTCTAGAAGGACATTGGCGTATCTGCAAAAACATGGCCGTCATCGTCCAATGAAGTGTGAGGGCTGATTTGACAGGGTTAACGAAGGTCGATCGGAACGACACTCACTGTGCTTGTTCGTGTACTGCTCTTGAAGGTCTGTAAGAATTACAGTGTCATTTGGCCACTAGGGGGCGTAATACCGTATTTCGGTGCCTGTATCACGTGACGTTTGACATACACACACAAACATGACATCATTTGATAGATCGGCTCATGACGAAAAACTTTGCCTTTTGAAGCATTGCTGTCAATCAAACGGTTCGTTAGTTATTGGCGATAACGTTCAAACCTACTTTTGCGAACTAGTCCTAGGTTTTTCGTCCGATCTGAACCTAACCAAGGCTAATTGACTCTGTGGAGTGTGAATATGAATAATTATCAAAAAAAAGTTGAAATTTGTATTCATACACGCAAGGAGTGGCCAAAAACCGAACTGGGCGGAGCTTACAACATTTAAACGGCCATAACTTGAGAGGGGTTTGAGATATCATCATGGGGCTTGAATAATATGTGTAGGCCATCGGTCTAAGGTCGTGATATAAAAAGCTCGCCGATCGGACACTAGATGGCGCTATAACGGGGAAAATGGCACTAAATACTGTGATTATGCAATGGTTACAACTTTTACGCCTATAACTTTATCTGTGGTCAATAGATTTTCATGGGAGTTGTTTTTTTAGCATCCTGAATTGTTGCCGAGTCCAACGATACCAAGCATGCCAGGTTTCGCCTTACAGTTAGTTCTGCACAGGAAAATAGCGCTTAAAAAACACGCGCGAATAACTCCGCGAGGGTTATTCTGATCGACTCGAAACGACCATAGCAAGAACATTGCATTACCTTCTGAACAAAAAAGTCTATTGGCACTATGTTAAAATTTCCATCAGAAATGGCCGAAAATTACAAAAAACGAAAAATTACCTCAAAATGTGTCGTTTTTTACACATAAATGGTTATACCTCTGCAACGAAATGACTTTTTTCACCAGATTTGATACGTTGATGTTTGAGAAGAGTCTGGGGCAATACAAAAAAAATGGTATGCCTGCACCACTAGTTGGCCTCATAATTGAACAAAACCTTTGACGTTGATCGAGCCCAATGGTCTTACAACTGTTTTTTACTAAACTAAAGTGTGCAGCCATGATACTAGCTAGATGTAACAAAGTCATGACCTGACGTTGCATGCACAATTTTGTCGTAGTGCCACCCTGTGGTTATTTGTTATTTTCACTTAAAAGTGAGTAGAGAGCAGAGAAATTTCATTGAATGAGAGCCGTTTTTTGCTGATAACTAATGTATTTAAGGTTGTATCTTCGCCAAACGTATGCGTAATGACACGGTACTTGGTAATTCTGATGGCAGTCAGGGCCTGAGGGAGCCTGCAGTTTTGTTGCACCGCCACCTAGTGGTCGGACGCATATTTTACACGCCTAAATCTTTGGCTGCAGTCACCGTATTTTCATGGGACTTTTTTCACAGGAGTCCTGAATTGTTGCAGAGTCCAACGATACCAAACATGCCAGGTTTTGCCTTATGCTTAGTCCTGGAGTTATCAGAACACATTCAAGGAGGACATTAAATAAGTCAAGCATTATCTTTCCAGCTGTGTTTGCTGTCCACTGTAGGTCCTTGCGGTTTGTTGCATTGCTGTGTGTGTGCCTTATGTGCACGTCTGCAGTCTGTTTACACCATTGCACCATACCACGACTCAATGGCCTTGTAGTTCAACTAAACACGGCCATTTCTGAATTGTATGTTACGGTATAAATCTGAAAAACTTTTTCTCGTTAACAAATTATCGGAATGACTTAACATTAAGGACATTACATGTTTGTCTTATAGGTGCACCTGTGTGTAAGCATACATAGTCTGTATGAACCGTTTCTGACCATCTCTTTCGTTTTTCTGGATGCGATGTGGTGTATCAGCCTGGTCGACGACGTCTGACGTCTCTGATGTGCTTTAATGCTCGAAACCCGGTAAATGCTGCTTGCAGCTTTAATTAGGGTTTCGAGCACGAAGTGCTGAAAACCTATTGTATTTGTCTGTTTTATTATTATTATTATTATTTAGGGTTTCGAGCACGAAGTGCTGAAAACCTATTGTATTTGTCTGTTTTATTATTATTATTATTATTATTATTATTTTTCCGCCATAAAACGCGTCGCCCAGCACAAACCGTAAGTCGTAGAAACTTGCCACTTGGTCAACTGGTTGTATATTAGCAGGCTACTCAGATACAGTGAATCAGCCAAATCGGCCCATAGGTGGCGCTATAGCAATGCCCGACGCGTTGGGGTTCATAACTCCTAAACCGCACATCCTACACTCAAGTGTTTGGTATCATTGTAATCCCTGGCTCCAAACTTAAAAAATGTATATCTCCGATTTCATTTCCGGTATGCAAATTTTTTCGCTAATTTGCATAATATGCATTTCAAGCAAAAGTAAACTAGTCCTAGGTTTTTCGCCCGATCGGAATCGTTCCAACGCAGGAGAAATCTGTGGAGTGAGTAGGTAAATAATTATCGAACAGAATGTGTAATTTCGCTTCAGTGTCACTAAGGGGCGCCAAAATTCAATACCGGAAGTAGACTATCTCCAGGAAAATGGCTATAACTCGTAAACGGTTAGAGATATCTTAACGCGGTTTGGTACACATGTGTATCAGCTCACTCCGGGGTCACAGGAAAAAATACGCGGATTTTGGCCACTAGGTGGCGCTATAATAAGCTTGAGGTCGAAAATGGCTATCACTACACAACTGTAAGCCCGATACACTTCATATTTGGTATAGTGTGTCTTTGTGCAATGTACCATGAGAGTATAGAAGGACATTGGCGTTTCTGCAAAAACATGGCCGTCATCGGCCAATGAAGTGTGAGGGCTGATTTGACAGGGTTAACGAAGGTCGATCGGAACGACACTCACTGTGCTTGTTCGTGTACTGCTCCAGAAGGTCTGTAAAAATTATGGTGTCATTTGGCCACTAGGGGGCGTAATACCGTATTTCGGTGTCTGTATCACGTGACGTTTGACATACACACACAAACATGACATCATATGATAGATCGGTTCATGACGAAAAACTTTGCCTCTTGAAGCGTTGTTGTCAATCAAACGGTTCGTTAGTTATTGGCGATAACGTTCAAACCTACTTTTGCGAACTAGTCCTAGGTTTTTCATCCGATCTGAACCTAACGAAAGCTGATTGATTCTGTGGAGTGGTAATATGAATAATTATCGAAAAAAAGTTGAAATTTGTATTCATACACGGGAGGAGTGGCCAAAAACCGAACTGGGCGGAGCTTAGAACATTTAAACGGCCATAACTCGAGAACGGTTTGAGATATCATCATGGGGCTTGAATCATATGTGTAGGCCATCGGTCTAAGGTCGTGATATAAAAATCTCGCCGATCGGACACTAGATGGCGCTATAACGGGGAAAATGGCACTTAATACTGTGATTATGCAATGGTTCCAACTTTCACGCCTATAACTTTATCTGTGGTCAAGAGATTTTCATGGGAGTTGTGTTTTTTAGCATCCTGAATTGTTTCCGAGTCCTACGATACCAAGCATGCCAGGTTTCGCCTTACAGTTAGTTCTGCACAGGAAAATAGCGCTTAAAAAACACGTGCGAATAACTCCGCGAGGGTTATTCCGATCGACTCGAAACGACCATAGGAAGAACATTGCATTACCTTCTGAACAAAAAAGTCTATTGGCGTTATGTTAAAATTTTCATCAGAAATGGCAGAAAATTACAAAAAACGAAAAATTACCCCAAAATTTGTCGTTTTTACACATAAATGGTTATACCTCCGCAACGAAATGACATTTTTTCACCAGATTTGATACACTGATGTCTGAGCAGAGTCTGAGGCAATACCCAAAAAATAATATGCCTGCAACACTAGTTGGCCTCAAAATTGAACAAAACCTTTGACATTGAGTGAGCCCAATGGTCTTACAACTGTTTTTTTCACTAAACTAAAGTGTTCAGCCATGATACTAGCTAGATGTAACAAAGTCATGACCTGACGTTGCATGCACAATTTTGTCGTAGTGCCACCCTGTGGTTATTTGTTATTTTCACTTAAAAGTGAGTAGAGAGCAGAGAAATTTCACTGAATGAGAGCTGTTTTTTTGCTGATAGCTAATGTATTTAAGGTTGTATCTTCGCCAAACGTATGCGTAATGACACAGTAATTGGTAATTCTGATGGCAGTCAGGACCTGAGGGAGCCTGCAGTTTTGTTGCACCATCACCTAGTGGTCGGAAGCATATTTTAGAAACCTAAATCTTTGGCTGCAGTCACCGTATTTTCATGAGACTTTTTTCACAGGAGTCCTGAAGTGTTGCAGAGTCCAACGATACCAAACATGCCAGGTTTTGCCTTATGCTTAGTCCTGGAGTTATCAGAACACATTCAAGGAGGACATTAAATAAGTCAAGCATTATCTTTCTAGCTGTGTTTGCTGTCCACTGTAGGTCCTTGCGGTTTGCTGCGCTGCTGTGTGTGTGCCTTATGTGCACGTCTGCAGTCTGTTTACACCATTGCACCATACCACGACTCAATGGCCTTGTAGTTCAACTAAACACGGCCATTTCTGAATTGTATGTTACGGTATAAATCTGAAAAACTAATTCTCGTTAACATATTATCTG
Source organism: Paramisgurnus dabryanus (assembly GCF_030506205.2). Lineage (NCBI taxonomy): Eukaryota > Metazoa > Chordata > Actinopteri > Cypriniformes > Cobitidae > Paramisgurnus > Paramisgurnus dabryanus. Next base: position 10,065,774 of record NC_133339.1, read on the forward strand.
AATGACTTAACATTAAGGACGTGACATATTTGTCCTATAGGTGCACCTGTGTGTAAGCATACATAGTCTGTATGAACCGTTTCTGACCATCTCTTTCGTTTTTCTGCATGCGATGTGGTGTATCAGCCTGGTCGACGACGTCTGACGTCTCTGATGTGCTTTAATGCTCGAAACCCGGTAAATGCTGCTTGCAGCTTTAATTAGGGGTTCAAGCCCGAAGGGCTGAAACCCTATTGTATTTGTATGGATTTTTATTCTTTTTATTATTTTTCTTCTGCCGTAAAACGGATCGTGCAGACCAAACCGTAAGGCCTAGAGACTTGAGACTTGGCCAAATGGTAGGACCCAATTTGGGGAGAGGTTGATAGAGTTTCAACCCGATTGGCCTATAGGTGGCGCTATAGCGATAACAAACGCGTTGATGCTCATAACTCCCAGAATTCTTGTCCAAATGTCAAGTGTCTTATATCCCTGGATTCCTTGCGTCAAGACGAACAAAACGTATATCTCCGATTTCATTTCCGTCATGAAAATTTTTTCGCTATTTTCGATTTTGTCGAAAAAAATAAAAACGAACTAGTCCTAGGTTTTTTGTCCGATCGGAACCGTTCCAGTGCTGTAATATTCCTTGGAGTGTGAATATGAAAAGTTATCAAAAAAAAGTTGAACTTTATACTCGTCGTCGTCAAGCCACGCCCAAACGCCCCCAATGGGCGGAGCCTCTTGGACTTCAATGGCTGTAACTTGGGATTGGAAAGAGGTATCGAAACCAAATTTGGTACACATATACAGCGGACTATTCTGGGGTCACGTGCAAAAAATTGCATCGCTTGACCACTAGTTGGCGCTATAACACTACTTCAACTTTGAAGAGCTGTAACTAGAGAAATATGGGACCGATCAACTTGAGATTTGGCACGGGTGCTCTTGGTCTAGGGTACTATCTGTGTGGGAAAGGAATTTCGCGTAGCTCAAAAAACATGGCCGCCATCGGCCAATCAAGAAAAAGCAGCTATTGGGCAGGGTTAACGGAGGCCGATCGAAACGAAACGTGGTGGACCTGTTTGTCTCTTGGCCATGAAGGTCTGTGCAGAGTAAGAAAAAATTCGGCCTCCGGGAGGCGCTATCACGTTTTTTCAATGTTTAAGTGATTGTGTATTATGCAGTGTTTCAGATATCAACAAGATCTTTATATCATTTAATAGAGCTACATTTAATGAACAACTTTTCCTCAAGAAGCACTTGTCTCAGTCGAATCGTTTGTTAGATATTCATAATTTTCTCTTAAACCTACTTTTGCGAACTAGTCCTAGGTTTTTTGACCGATCTGAACCAATCCAGTGCTGGAATATTCCTTAGACACTGAATATCAATAATTATCAAAAAAAAGTTGAACTTTGCACTCGTCGTCGCAACACTACGGTCAAAAGTACGAAGAGGCGGGGCCACAAATACTTAAATTGCTATCATTTATGATAGGAATGAGATATCAACATGAAACTTGGTACACATATGTATAGACCCAAGCTGAGGTCACATGCAAAAAATTGCAGAGATTGTCCATTAGGTGGCGCTATAACTTAAGAACAAATAACCATAACTATAGCATATGTATATGACACATAAATATTTGTCTGACCTACTTGTTATTTTGCACATTACATCTACTTTCAGGTTCTTATAATGGTCTATGAGGATAATTATTTATCTTTGAAAACATGCCACTCAACAGCCAACCAGTATTAACCATGTACGAGTCAAGCCTAATGGTGTGTGATTACAACTAAACTCATGGGACTGTTGGTCTTATGTTTCCAAGTGTCTGTGAGGATTTTTAGTTCATCTTTCTGAAAATCTTTGCATCTAACACAATGTGTGCAAAGTAAACAGTTCTCTAGATCAGTGGTTCTCAACACACCTGCTTCACATAATCAGCACAATAGTAGAGATCTCTATTAACTAAACTGATTGTGTCAGATGAGAGAAACATACAAAATGTGCAGAGCAGTGGTTCTCCAGAAACGGAGTAGAGAACCACTGCTCTATATGTTTATGTTTATATGAAAAAACTATTTTGTGAACTAATACTTGGTTTTTCACTCAACACCACTAAAGCCAATGCAATACAATTTCCTGTAGTCTGTGAGCAAATATGAATGCCAAATTGTTATCACCAATTGTACGTCTTATTCCTTTAGTTGTTTAGCTTTGAATTACAAAAACAACTTTTCAAAACTACTAGAATTTTTTCAGTCAACAACAATAAAATCAGCGCAGTACATTTTTCTGTCCTCTGTGTGTAAAGGTATATCAAATACAAAATGTAATGAATTTGAATACCTGCTTTTGTAAGCATAGATTTCATGTGATGTCACACATTGGTGTAGGTGCCATTTGTACGACTGAATTGCAGCATGTGTGTTTAAAGGAACTCATAAAGATATGGATTAAAGTTTTTCATTATCTCCATTTATTTACATCAGTAGCATTAGGATTCTATTCTACCTTCCATGACATAAACGTGTCCTGACATGATGTATAATACAAAGTTGTTACATTTTTATATGTTATTTTTCAAATATTGCACCAAAAACTTCATGTGATAATGCAATTGGTTATTATTCACATAAATGACCTGCTAGAACCCAACTAAAAAGCAGCACTTTATGAAAGTAACACAGACAAATGCTCACCAGCAAATCTGCTGCAAATCTACTAAATAACATGACATTTGTTATTGACATAATTTGATATTGAAAACATATCTGGATCAGTTATTTATTGGCCCAGCCTAAAATCACATGAAAATAATTGCAGAGCTATACCACTATTTGACAATTTAACATGACAGAGCCTAAAAATGTTTCTATTAAAATATGTAACTTTGCTTTATTGTTTCCAAATCCATAAATTAGTATTCTCTTACAATAACACAATAAAAGGATTATATGAAAAATATATACTCTCTGTGTGAAACACAGACCCTCATTAATATACTTAAGAGCATGCTTATCAGGATTTGAGTTAAAAATGTGTCTACCTTTATTTACTTTTAAATATTCAATACTAATTTTATGTTAAATTAATTGTAAAAGGAAAACAATAATTTTAGCCAACAGATGGCAGAAGGTCATCTTCTGCCATCTGCTGGCTAAAATTATTATTTAGTATTTAAAATGTATACTCAATGAAATTGTGTTCACAGGTTTCATCAATGGATGCATGATTTAACTTTATGAAGTCAGTATTATTATGTTAAAATAACATTTCGTCAATCATTCTGACGGTATCCGTTTTAACAGTCATGTGACATTCGAACATAGGATAAACATTTAAATAGGTTGATGAACTCTTAAAGGACACCAAGCATATGGAGATTGGTCATTTATTTCAAAGTCTTATTTCCTAACCCTGCCATTTCTGCTTCTGTGTGTAAATGCATGTATGTGTTTTAGCTTATTCTTCATCATTGCTGTGTTATAGATTAGCCATATGAGACCTATATCTCTATATCAGAACATCGTAGAGAAATTGTGGTGGGCTGTTTTGTCTCATGTTAACAATTTTTGAAACATTTTGTGTGACAAATCTTGCAACAGCATGCACCACATAATTTTCTCTTCAGAAAATTTACCTAATTGGTAACATGTTAGTATTTCATATTCTAAGTATATTTGATAACAATGCAGCAAATCTAAACAGGCATGCCCTTAAAGGTCTTAAAGGTTCATATAATGAGATTTTTTAAAGATGTAAAATAAATTGTTTGTGTACCCAGAGTGTGTATGTGAAGTGTTATCTCAAAATACTCCACAGATCATTTATTATAGCATGTTAAAATTGACACTTTGTAGGCCTGAGCAAAATTGTGCAGTTTTTGGGTGTTTCCTTTAAAATGCAAATGAGTGGATGAAATGCAAATACTGATCACAATGATGGTGGTTTGTTGTAATTGAAATTCAATTGTGCTCTCGATTATTTTATTTTTTATCTTTTTCATGTTTTCTAGGTTGATATAAGCACTGGGGACCCAATTATAGCACTTACACTTGGAAAAAGTCAGATTTTCACGCTATGACCCCTTTAAGGTCCCAGATCGCTTGAACCCCGCTAATCGCTGCTTGCAGCTATATTATTATTATTAGGGTTTCGAGCACGAAGTGCTGAAAACCTATTGTATTTGTCTGTTTTATTATTATTATTATTATTATTATTATTTTTCCGCCATAAAACGCGTCGCCCAGCACAAACCGTAAGTCGTAGAAACTTGCCACTTGGTCAACTGGTTGTATATTAGCAGGCTACTCAGATACAGTGAATCAGCCAAATCGGCCCATAGGTGGCGCTATAGCAATGCCCGACGCGTTGGGGTTCATAACTCCTAAACCGCACATCCTACACTCAAGTGTTTGGTATCATTGTAATCCCTGGCTCCAAACTTAAAAAATGTATATCTCCGATTTCATTTCCGGTATGCAAATTTTTTCGCTAATTTGCATAATATGCATTTCAAGCAAAAGTAAACTAGTCCTAGGTTTTTCGCCCGATCGGAATCGTTCCAACGCAGGAGAAATCTGTGGAGTGAGTAGGTAAATAATTATCGAACAGAATGTGTAATTTCGCTTCAGTGTCACTAAGGGGCGCCAAAATTCAATACCGGAAGTAGACTATCTCCAGGAAAATGGCTATAACTCGTAAACGGTTAGAGATATCTTAACGCGGTTTGGTACACATGTGTATCAGCTCACTCCGGGGTCACAGGAAAAAATACGCGGATTTTGGCCACTAGGTGGCGCTATAATAAGCTTGAGGTCGAAAATGGCTATCACTACACAACTGTAAGCCCGATACACTTCATATTTGGTATAGTGTGTCTTTGTGCAATGTACCATGAGAGTATAGAAGGACATTGGCGTTTCTGCAAAAACATGGCCGTCATCGGCCAATGAAGTGTGAGGGCTGATTTGACAGGGTTAACGAAGGTCGATCGGAACGACACTCACTGTGCTTGTTCGTGTACTGCTCCAGAAGGTCTGTAAAAATTATGGTGTCATTTGGCCACTAGGGGGCGTAATACCGTATTTCGGTGTCTGTATCACGTGACGTTTGACATACACACACAAACATGACATCATATGATAGATCGGTTCATGACGAAAAACTTTGCCTCTTGAAGCGTTGCTGTCAATCAAACGGTTCGTTAGTTATTGGCGATAACGTTCAAACCTACTTTTGCGAACTAGTCCTAGGTTTTTCATCCGATCTGAACCTAACGAAAGCTGATTGATTCTGTGGAGTGGTAATATGAATAATTATCGAAAAAAAGTTGAAATTTGTATTCATACACGGGAGGAGTGGCCAAAAACCGAACTGGGCGGAGCTTAGAACATTTAAACGGCCATAACTCGAGAACGGTTTGAGATATCATCATGGGGCTTGAATCATATGTGTAGGCCATCGGTCTAAGGTCGTGATATAAAAATCTCGCCGATCGGACACTAGATGGCGCTATAACGGGGAAAATGGCACTTAATACTGTGATTATGCAATGGTTCCAACTTTCACGCCTATAACTTTATCTGTGGTCAAGAGATTTTCATGGGAGTTGTGTTTTTTAGCATCCTGAATTGTTTCCGAGTCCTACGATACCAAGCATGCCAGGTTTCGCCTTACAGTTAGTTCTGCACAGGAAAATAGCGCTTAAAAAACACGTGCGAATAACTCCGCGAGGGTTATTCCGATCGACTCGAAACGACCATAGGAAGAACATTGCATTACCTTCTGAACAAAAAAGTCTATTGGCGTTATGTTAAAATTTTCATCAGAAATGGCAGAAAATTACAAAAAACGAAAAATTACCCCAAAATTTGTCGTTTTTACACATAAATGGTTATACCTCCGCAACGAAATGACATTTTTTCACCAGATTTGATACACTGATGTCTGAGCAGAGTCTGAGGCAATACCCAAAAAATAATATGCCTGCAACACTAGTTGGCCTCAAAATTGAACAAAACCTTTGACATTGAGTGAGCCCAATGGTCTTACAACTGTTTTTTTCACTAAACTAAAGTGTTCAGCCATGATACTAGCTAGATGTAACAAAGTCATGACCTGACGTTGCATGCACAATTTTGTCGTAGTGCCACCCTGTGGTTATTTGTTATTTTCACTTAAAAGTGAGTAGAGAGCAGAGAAATTTCACTGAATGAGAGCTGTTTTTTTGCTGATAGCTAATGTATTTAAGGTTGTATCTTCGCCAAACGTATGCGTAATGACACAGTAATTGGTAATTCTGATGGCAGTCAGGACCTGAGGGAGCCTGCAGTTTTGTTGCACCATCACCTAGTGGTCGGAAGCATATTTTAGAAACCTAAATCTTTGGCTGCAGTCACCGTATTTTCATGAGACTTTTTTCACAGGAGTCCTGAAGTGTTGCAGAGTCCAACGATACCAAACATGCCAGGTTTTGCCTTATGCTTAGTCCTGGAGTTATCAGAACACAATTAAGGAGGACATTAAATAAGTCAAGCATTATCTTTCTAGCTGTGTTTGCTGTCCACTGTAGGTCCTTGCGGTTTGCTGCGCTGCTGTGTGTGTGCCTTATGTGCACGTCTGCAGTCTGTTTACACCATTGCACCATACCACGACTCAATGGCCTTGTAGTTCAACTAAACACGGCCATTTCTGAATTGTATGTTACGGTATAAATCTGAAAAACTAATTCTCGTTAACATATTATCTGAATGACTTAACATTAAGGACGTGACATATTTGTCCTATAGGTGCACCTGTGTGTAAGCATACATAGTCTGTATGAACCGTTTCTGACCATCTCCTTTGTTTTTCTGCATGCGATGTGGTGTATCAGCCTGGTCGACGACGTCTGACGTCTCTGATGTGCTTTAATGCTCGAAACCCGGTAAATGCTGCTTGCAGCTTTAATTATTATTATTATTTTTCCGCCATAAAACGCGTCGCCCAGCACAAACCGTAAGTCGTAGAAACTTGCCACTTGGTCAACTGGTTGTATATTAGCAGGCTACTCAGATACAGTGAATCAGCCAAATCGGCCCATAGGTGGCGCTATAGCAATGCCCGACGCGTTGGGGCTCATAACTCTTAAACCGGACATCCTACACTCAAGTGTTTAGTATCATTGTAATCCCTGGCTCCAAACTTAAAAAATGTATATCTCCGATTTCATTTCCGGTATGCAAATTTTTTCGCTAATTTGCATAATATGCATTTCAAGCCAAAATGAACTAGTCCTAGGTTTTTCGCCCGATCGGAATCGTTCCAACGCAGGAGAAATCTGTGGAGTGAGTAGGTAAATAATTATCGAACAGAATGTGTAATTTCGCTTCAGTGTCACTAAGGGGCGCCAAAATTCAATACCGGAAGTAGACTATCTCCAGGAAAATGGCTATAACTCGTGAACGGTTAGAGATATCTTAACGCGGTTTGGTACACATGTGTATCAGCTCACTCCGGGGTCACAGGAAAAAATACGCGGATTTTGGCCACTAGGTGGCGCTATAATAAGCTTGAGGTCGAAAATGGCTATCACTACACAACCGTAAGCCCGATACACTTCATATTTGGTATGGTGTGTCTTTGTGCAATGTACCATGAGGGTCTAGAAGGACATTGGCGTATCTGCAAAAACATGGCCGTCATCGGCCAATGAAGTGTGAGGGCTGATTTGACAGGGTTAACGAAGGTCGATCGGAACGACACTCACTGTGCTTGTTCGTGTACTACTCCAGAAGGTCTGTAAGAATTATGGTGTCATTTGGCCACTAGGGGGCGTAATACCGTATTTCGGTGCCTGTATCACGTGACGTTTGACATACATACACAAACATGACATCATATGATAGATCGGTTCATGACGAAAAACTTTGCCTCTTGAAGCGTTGCTGTCAATCAAACGGTTCGTTAGTTATTGGCGATAACGTTCAAACCTACTTTTGCGAACTAGTCCTAGGTTTTTCATCCGATCTGAACCTAACGAACGCTGATTGATTCTGTGGAGTGGGAATATGAATAATTATCGAAAAAAAGTTGAAATTTGTATTCAAACACGCAAGGAGTGGCCAAAAACCGAACTGGGCGGAGCTTAAAACATTTAAACGGCCATAACTCGAGAGGCGTTTGAGATATCATCATGGGGCTTGAATCATATGTGTAGGCCATCGGTCTAAGGTCGTGATATAAAAAGCTCGCCGATTGGACACTAGATGGCGCTATAACGGGGAAAATAGCACTAAATACTGTGATTATGCAATGGTTGCAACTTTCACGCCTATAACTTTATCTGTGGTCAAGAGATTTTCATGGGAGTTGTTTTTTTAGCATCCTGAATTGTTGCCGAGTCCAACGATACCAAGCATGCCAGGTTTCGCCTTACAGTTAGTTCTGCACAGCAAAATAGCGCTTAAAAAACACGCGTGAATAACTCCGCGAGGGTTATTCTGATCGACTCGAAACGACCATAGGAAGAACATTGCATTACCTTCTGAACAAAAAAGTCTATTGGCATTATGTTAAAATTTCCATCAGAAATGGCCGAAAATTACACAAAACGAAAAATTACCTCAAAATTTGTCGTTTTTTACACATAAATGGTTATACCTCCGCAACGAAATGACTTTTTTCACCAGATTTGATACGCTGATGTTTGAGAAGAGTCTGGGGCAATACAAAAAAAATGGTATGCCTGCACCACTAGTTGGCCTTATAATTGAACAAAACCTTTGACGTTGATCGAGCCCAATGGTCTTACAACTGTTTTTTACTAAACTAAAGTGTGCAGCCATGATACTAGCTAGATGTAACAAAGTCATGACCTGACGTTGCATGCACAATTTTGTCATAGCGCCATCCTGTGGTTATTTGTTATTTTCACTTAAAAGTGAGTAGAGAGCGGAGAGATTTCACTGAATGAGAGCCGTTTTTTGCTGATAACTAATGTATTTAAGGTTGTATCTTCGCCAAACGTATGCGTAATGACACGATACTTGGTAATTCTGATGGCAGTCAGGGCCTGAGGGAGCCTGCAGTTTCGTTGCACCGCCACCTAGTGGTCGGACGCATATTTTACACGCCTAGAACTTTGGCTGCAGTTACCGTATTTTCATGGGACTTTTTCACAGGAGTCCTGAATTGTTGCAGAGTCCAACGATACCAAACATGCCAGGTTTTGCCTTATGCTTAGTCCTGGAGTTATCAGAACACAATCAAGGAGGACATTAAATAAGTCAAGCATTATCTTTCCAGCTGTGTTTGCTGTCCACTGTAGGTCCTTGCGGTTTGTTGCGTTGCTGTGTGTGTGCCTTATGTGCACGTCTGCAGTCTGTTTACACCATTGCACCATACCACGACTCAATGACCTTGTAGTTCAACTAAACACGGCCATTTCTGAATTGTGTGTTACGGTATAAATCTGAAAAACTTATTCTCGTTAACAAATTATCTGAATGACTTAACATTAAGGATGTGACCTATTTGTCCTATAGGTGCACCTGTGTGTAAGCATACATAGTCTTTAGGAACCGTTTCTGACCATCTCTTTCATTTTTCTGGATGCGATGTGGTGTATCAGCCTGGTCGACGACGTCTGACGTCTCTGATGTGCTTTAATGCTCGAAACCCGGCAAATGCTGCTTGCAGCTTTAATTATTATTATTAGGGTTTCGAGCACGAAGTGCTGAAAACCTATTGTATTTGTCTGTTTTATTATTATTATTATTATTATTATTATTTTTCCGCCATAAAACGCGTCGCCCAGCACAAACCGTAAGTCGTAGAAACTTGCCACTTGGTCAACTGGTTGTATATTAGCAGGCTACTCAGATACAGTGAATCAGCCAAATCGGCCCATAGGTGGCGCTATAGCAATGCCCGACGCGTTGGGGCTCATAACTCCTAAACCGGACATCCTACACTCAAGTGTTTGGTATCATTGTAATCCCTGGCTCCAAACTTAAAAAATGTATATCTCCGATTTCATTTCCGGTATGCAAATTTTTTCGCTAATTTGCATAATATGCATTTCAAGCCAAAATGAACTAGTCCTAGGTTTTTCGCCCGATCGGAATCGTTCCAACGCAGGAGAAATCTGTGGAGTGAGTAGGTAAATAATTATCGAACAGAATGTGTAATTTCGCTTCAGTGTCACTAAGGGGCGCCAAAATTCAATACCGGAAGTAGACTATCTCCAGGAAAATGGCTATAACTCGTGAACGGTTAGAGATATCTTAACACGGTTTGGTACACATGTGTATCAGCTCACTCCGGGGTCACAGGAAAAAATACGCGGATTTTGGCCACTAGGTGGCGCTATAATAAGCTTGAGGTCGAAAATGGCTATCACTACACAACCGTAAGCCCGATACACTTCATATTTGGTATAGTGTGTCTTTGTGCAATGTACCATGAGGGTATAGAAGGACATTGGCTTATCTGCAAAAACATGGCCGTCATCGGCCAATGAAGTGTGAGGGCTGATTTGACAGGGTTAACGAAGGTCGATCGGAACGACACTCACTGTGCTTGTTCGTGTACTGCTCCAGAAGGTCTGTAAGAATTATGGTGTCATTTGGCCACTAGGGGGCGTAATACCGTTTTTCGGTGCCTGTATCACGTGACGTTTGACATACACACACAAACATGACATCATATGATAGATCGGTTCATGACGAAAAACTTTGCCTCTTGAAGCGTTGCTGTCAATCAAACGGTTCGTTAGTTATTGGCGATAACGTTCAAACCTACTTTTGCGAACTAGTCCTAGGTTTTTCGTCCGATCTGAACCTAACCAAGGCTGATTGACTCTGTGGAGTGTGAACATGAATAATTATCGAAAAAAAGTTGAAATTTGTATTCATACACGGGAGGAGTGGCCAAAAACCGAACTGGGCGGAGCTTAGAACATTTAAACGGCCATAACTCGAGAACGGTTTGAGATATCATCATGGGGCTTGAATCATATGTGTAGGCCATCGGTCTAAGGTCGTGATATAAAAATCTCGCCGATCGGACACTAGATGGCGCTATAACGGGGAAAATGGCACTTAATACTGTGATTATGCAATGGTTCCAACTTTCACGCCTATAACTTTATCTGTGGTCAAGAGATTTTCATGGGAGTTGTGTTTTTTAGCATCCTGAATTGTTTCCGAGTCCTACGATACCAAGCATGCCAGGTTTCGCCTTACAGTTAGTTCTGCACAGGAAAATAGCGCTTAAAAAACACGTGCGAATAACTCCGCGAGGGTTATTCCGATCGACTCGAAACGACCATAGGAAGAACATTGCATTACCTTCTGAACAAAAAAGTCTATTGGCGTTATGTTAAAATTTTCATCAGAAATGGCAGAAAATTACAAAAAACGAAAAATTACCCCAAAATTTGTCGTTTTTACACATAAATGGTTATACCTCCGCAACGAAATGACATTTTTTCACCAGATTTGATACACTGATGTCTGAGCAGAGTCTGAGGCAATACCCAAAAAATAATATGCCTGCACCACTAGTTGGCCTCAAAATTGAACAAAACCTTTGACATTGAGTGAGCCCAATGGTCTTACAACTGTTTTTTTCACTAAACTAAAGTGTTCAGCCATGATACTAGCTAGATGTAACAAAGTCATGACCTGACGTTGCATGCACAATTTTGTCGTAGTGCCACCCTGTGGTTATTTGTTATTTTCACTTAAAAGTGAGTAGAGAGCGGAGAGATTTCATTGAATGAGAGCCGTTTTTTGCTGATAACTAATGTATTTAAGGTTGTATCTTCGCCAAACGTATGCGTAATGACACAGTACTTGGTAATTCTGATGGCAGTCAGGACCTGAGGGAGCCTGCAGTTTTGTTGCACCAACACCTAGTGGTCGGAAGCATATTTTAGAAACCTAAATCTTTGGCTGCAGTCACCGTATTTTCATGGGACTTTTTTCACAGGAGTCCTGAATTGTTGCAGAGTCCAACGATACCAAACATGCCAGGTTTTGCCTTATGCTTAGTCCTGGAGTTATCAGAACACATTCAAGGAGGACATTAAATAAGTCAAGCATTATCTTTCCAGCTGTGTTTGCTGTCCACTGTAGGTCCTTGCGGTTTGCTGCGCTGCTGTGTGTGTGCCTTATGTGCACGTCTGCAGTCTGTTTACACCATTGCACCATACCACGACTCAATGGCCTTGTAGTTCAACTAAACACGGCCATTTCTGAATTGTATGTTACGGTATAAATCTGAAAAACTAATTCTCGTTAACAAATTATCTGAATGACTTAACATTAAGGACGTGACATATTTGTCCTATAGGTGCACCTTTGTGTAAGCATACATAGCCTGTATGAACCGTTTCTGACCATCTCTTTCGTTTTTCTGCATGCGATGTGGTGTATCAGCCTGGTCGACGACGTCTGACGTCTCTGACGTGCTTTAATGCTCGAAACCCGGTAAATGCTGCTTGCAGCTTTAATTATTATTATTTTTCCGCCATAAAACGCGTCGCCCAGCACAAACCGTAAGTCGTAGAAACTTGCCACTTGGTCAACTGGTTGTATATTAGCAGGCTACTCAGATACAGTGAATCAGCCAAATCGGCCCATAGGTGGCGCTATAGCAATGCCCGACGCGTTGGGGCTCATAACTCCTAAACCGGACATCCTACACTCAAGTGTTTGGTATCATTGTAATCCCTGGCTCCAAACTTAAAAAATGTATATCTCCGATTTCATTTCCGGTATGCAAATTTTTTCGCTAATTTGCATAATATGCATTTCAAGCCAAAATGAACTAGTCCTAGGTTTTTCGCCCGATCGGAATCGTTCCAACGCAGGAGAAATCTGTGGAGTGAGTAGGTAAATAATTATCGAACAGAATGTGTAATTTCGCTTCAGTGTCACTAAGGGGCGCCAAAATTCAATACCGGAAGTAGACTATCTCCAGGAAAATGGCTATAACTCGTGAACGGTTAGAGATATCTTAACACGGTTTGGTACACATGTGTATCAGCTCACTCCGGGGTCACAGGAAAAAATACGCGGATTTTGGCCACTAGGTGGCGCTATAATAAGCTTGAGGTCGAAAATGGCTATCACTACACAACCGTAAGCCCGATACACTTCATATTTGGTATAGTGTGTCTTTGTGCAATGTACCATGAGGGTATAGAAGGACATTGGCGTATCTGCAAAAACATGGCCGTCATCGGCCAATGAAGTGTGAGGCCTGATTTGACAGGGTTAACGAAGGTCGATCGGAACGACACTCACTGTGCTTGTTCGTGTACTGCTCCAGAAGGTCTGTAAGAATTATGGTGTCATTTGGCCACTAGGGGGCGTAATACCGTTTTTCGGTGCCTGTATCACGTGACGTTTGACATACACACACAAACATGACATCATATGATAGATCGGTTCATGACGAAAAACTTTGCCTCTTGAAGCGTTGCTGTCAATCAAACGGTTCGTTAGTTATTGGCGATAACGTTCAAACCTACTTTTGCGAACTAGTCCTAGGTTTTTCGTCCGATCTGAACCTAACCAAGGCTGATTGACTCTGTGGAGTGTGAACATGAATAATTATCGAAAAAAAGTTGAAATTTGTATTCATACACGGGAGGAGTGGCCAAAAACCGAACTGGGCGGAGCTTAGAACATTTAAACGGCCATAACTCGAGAACGGTTTGAGATATCATCATGGGGCTTGAATCATATGTGTAGGCCATCGGTCTAAGGTCGTGATATAAAAATCTCGCCGATTGGACACTAGATGGCGCTATAACGGGGAAAATGGCACTTAATACTGTGATTATGCAATGGTTCCAACTTTCACGCCTATAACTTTATCTGTGGTCAAGAGATTTTCATGGGAGTTGTGTTTTTTAGCATCCTGAATTGTTTCCGAGTCCTACGATACCAAGCATGCCAGGTTTCGCCTTACAGTTAGTTCTGCACAGGAAAATAGCGCTTAAAAAACACGTGCGAATAACTCCGCGAGGGTTATTCCGATCGACTCGAAACGACCATAGGAAGAACATTGCATTACCTTCTGAACAAAAAAGTCTATTGGCGTTATGTTAAAATTTTCATCAGAAATGGCAGAAAATTACAAAAAACGAAAAATTACCCCAAAATTTGTCGTTTTTACACATAAATGGTTATACCTCCGCAACGAAATGACATTTTTTCACCAGATTTGATACACTGATGTCTGAGCAGAGTCTGAGGCAATACCCAGAAAATAATATGCCTGCACCACTAGTTGGCCTCAAAATTGAACAAAACCTTTGACATTGAGTGAGCCCAATGGTCTTACAACTGTTTTTTTCACTAAACTAAAGTGTTCAGCCATGATACTAGCTAGATGTAACAAAGTCATGACCTGACGTTGCATGCACAATTTTGTCGTAGTGCCACCCTGTGGTTATTTGTTATTTTCACTTAAAAGTGAGTAGAGAGCAGAGAAATTTCACTGAATGAGAGCTGTTTTTTTGCTGATAGCTAATGTATTTAAGGTTGTATCTTCGCCAAACGTATGCGTAATGACACAGTACTTGGTAATTCTGATGGCAGTCAGGACCTGAGGGAGCCTGCAGTTTTGTTGCACCAACACCTAGTGGTCGGAAGCATATTTTAGAAACCTAAATCTTTGGCTGCAGTCACCGTATTTTCATGGGACTTTTTTCACAGGAGTCCTGAATTGTTGCAGAGTCCAACGATACCAAACATGCCAGGTTTTGCCTTATGCTTAGTCCTGGAGTTATCAGAACACAATTAAGGAGGACATTAAATAAGTCAAGCATTATCTTTCCAGCTGTGTTTGCTGTCCACTGTAGGTCCTTGTGGTCTGCTGCACTGCTGTGTGTGTGCCTTATGTGCACGTCTGCAGTCTGTTTACACCATTGCACCATACCACGACTCAATGGCCTTGTAGTTCAACTAAACACGGCCATTTCTGAATTGTATGTTACGGTATAAATCTGAAAAACTAATTCTCGTTAACAAATTATCGGAATGACTTAACATTAAGGATGTGACATATTTGTCCTATAGGTGCACCTGTGTGTAAGCATACATAGTCTGTATGAACCGTTTCTGACCATCTCTTTCGTTTTTCTGCATGCGATGTGGTGTATCAGCCTGGTCGACGACGTCTGACGTCTCTGACGTGCTTTAATGCTCGAAACCCGGTAAATGCTGCTTGCAGCTTTAATTATATTCATATTTTTGGAATTAACTACCAATGTACTACTACTGTGGTATTGTGTGTTTATAGTACACAAATCGTACCATGTTTTTACCGCAGTTAGTCTACTTCTACTGTGGTATTTTGTAGTGCAGTAACAGCAAACCTTATGCTTTTACCACAGTAGTTCAGCCTTTTTATACATAGTAAAAAACAGTAACACCAACAACATGCTTTTAATACATTTGATGTACAAATCTGAAATCTCAGATCTTTCTTTTTTTGGTCAGTTTTATTATATTGCCGTTTTATTTATTTATCTTATTATATAGTCTTATGATAGTGGGCGGATCTTGGGGTTTGTTGTAAATAGTTATACACATACAATGTTTAGTAAATAAAGAATTTAAAAAATATATCCCACTCACTCACTCTCCAACTCACTCACTCACTCACACACTGACACACACAAGGTACCTGGATCCAGAACACGCCAGTGTAGTGCTTGCTACAAAGAAATTGGCGGTGCCTTCAAAACCTGCAAATACTGTGGAGTAAAGATTATACAAAAGAAAAACTTGAAAGCCCCAAAAGTAAATTTTGATGATCAGTGGGCAGCCAAATAAAAAAACATGCCAATTCTAACAAAATTATGAACTGTGTGGACTTGCTTGTAAGTTTCATTTATAAAATATATTTTTATTTATTTATTATACTACAATTCAGTTCAGTAAACAAAAAACTAATATTTATTTAAGTAGATAGTGGATAAGAGCATAGTTTTTCATTTGACTCTGTACTCTTGTTTAAAACATTTTGTTCTCTCTTCTCAGCTTCGTAAGATGGAATTACTGGACTTCTCTCCAATGCTCTATTACAACGCAGAGAGGCCAGCATCGCTCCACAAAAGTTTTTGTTAAAAACGTCAACGTTCAGAGGCATCACTCAGTACCAGTCATGCAGAAACTTTATGAGGCTGTTGTAAGAGGTATTTATTTGTACACATGCATTTACCAATTGAAAAGCTCTTTGTATTATAATGGTCTTTTTTCACAGACTGTGATGATGCATTTCCACAGTTATTAACATGGTAAATCTACAACATTTATGTTTATATATATATGAATGATAATTCCCCTGTTTGATTCTAGCTATTCATAAAATGCCTAAAATAGCATGACCCTAACATAAGCCATATTTTATTAAAATTTTTAGTCACCAAATATAATTGTGAAACTTTTCATCAATTTTATAATATTCACTTATACAAGAAAACATGAAAAATGTTTAGAATTATTCTGAGTGCCCTTATTGAGTATTTAGGTATTGAATGTGATGCTGGAGATTGTATAATTATTTTTCACTTTTCCTCAGTATAAAGTGTTTTATCATTCACATTTTTGTGTTAAAATAGATTAGCCTATCCCCTGTATGTCACTGATGCACTACTTCAAAGATGTGAGGACAAGAACATACACCTGCGAGTAGTCTTAGACATTGCCTGTGTTGTTGCCTTACATTTGCAGGTAAGTACCCCTTTTTGTGTGTAAAACTGAATTATTGTTTTGAGAAAAGACCTTTAACTCAAAATTATGTCATACTGTGTTCAATCAGAAATCAGGGGAGGGCATACCACACAACATCTCCTTAGACTTACCAGCATTTCATGTTTATGGGCACAAATTGCCCTGCCAGGTAATTCAAGGACTTTATAGGGATATCAGGACATATAACACACATCATTCACTCCCTGTTTGGCCTCAATTTGTCCTGTCTATGCACTGCAAAGCTGAAATTAGCCAGAAATGCCTAAAAATAATCTTTAATCTAACATTTTTCCAACCTGACGTTTGTCTAAACTTGTTTCAGAGATGCAATGTGTAAGACAATCCAGTGGAAACCGTTTATCTCAAATCTGTCTGGGTCAAACTAATCACTATAAGCAGAGGATTGTTATAACCAAATTGGTTTCCTTTGTTTCTTTTTATGCAGATTAACTAATTTGTATAATAATTACATTAATATAAAGTAATAAAAAGAACAGCTTTGCTATTTTTACAAATTAAAAGATAAAATACCATAAGATCACTATAAGCAGTAGGGTCATGCTTTGTGTACAGTATGATATTTTACCACTTTGCTTTAATCATAGATCAAGTACAGTACCAGATGTATTGATGGGTTTGGGCTCACAGACGGGGAAGGAATGGAAAGGCTGTGGTCTTTCCTCCAAAGATTTGCCAGAGTCACAAAGGAGATGACTCCATCTCATCGCCTTGACCTACTGACTGATGCCCTTTTGCATTATGGACGGAGGAAATCAACTGACCTAGGTGTGTCTACTGCTGTATAACCTTTCAAAATTCTGTGCTGGTGGTTCACTGTTTATACATTTCATATTTTCTGGAGTGAAGCCGATCTCACACAAAATGGTAAGCATACTATAAGTAGATTAAACTGTCTTTTCATCTTTTCAGAGGTGCAGCTCCTGCAAAGAGTAGACAAAGCAGAGAAAATATTGATTCTCGCTCCTCAAGAAGATATTTCATCTGTCATCAGATAGGTACCAGGTAAACAATGCACATAAGAAGCAGGTAACAATTAGTTGTAGATGGGAGAATATTACATTCCATTTATAAGTGCAATTTGCACTAGAGTATTTAGGATTGATGTGTGTCTTGTTTTCTGTTATTGTTGTTGTTGTATAGTGTTGATTTCTGAAGGAGACATGGAGAGATGGAAAAAAAGCTAGCCCAACAGAAACCAATAAGTAAGGAACTGAAGTTAAAGTCTTAAATACTGTAAGAATGTCATGAATACTATTAACAAAGAAATAGAAGTAACATGAAATAAATTACTTTATTATAAGTAACATGAAATTAATTACTTTATTAGCATGGTAGTGATGTCGTCTTTTCTTCAGATACTCTGTCTATAGATGGAAAAGGGACTACATCATCAGACTGATTCAGTTCTACAAGTTCAAGTAAGAGTTTAATGTTTTAATGTAAGACTATGGTAATTACAGACGTCTTTAAAGGAAAACAC
This sequence comes from Paramisgurnus dabryanus, assembly GCF_030506205.2. NCBI lineage: Eukaryota > Metazoa > Chordata > Actinopteri > Cypriniformes > Cobitidae > Paramisgurnus > Paramisgurnus dabryanus. The sequence continues at coordinate 10,084,026 of NC_133339.1, forward strand.
CACCGTTTTTCAATATTTTACTATGTCCTTAGCTCAACTTCGATGAATTAATACATACCTATCTTTATTCAATGAATGCACTTTTAGTCTTTGTTAAGCACTTTGTGAATGTGTTGGCATTTAGCCTAGCCCCATTCATTCCTATGGCTCCAAACAAAAGTTTTGTGCCACCATACTTACTCGTCTAAATACCTGGAAGTGTTTGGTGGCTTTTAAATTCATCCCTGGAGCCATATGAATGAATGGGGCTAGGCTAAACGCTAATACATTCACAAGGCACTGTACAAAGATTAAAAGTGCACGCATTGAAAAAAGATCGGTATGTATTAATTTGTATAAGTTGAGGTAAGAACATAGTTAAACAGGGCTATTCAAATTGTACACTGGAGTGCTGGAGCACTACTGAGTTTATGTACCATTAACCACCTGTGATTTTCTAGTGATCATGAAGACCTTGATTAGCTTGCTCAGGTGTGTTTGATCAGGGTTGGAGCTTAATGCTGCGTTCCAGGCAACCTGTAACCCGTAACTCACGACTTCAAAACCACGACTCACGACTCTGAACTGGGAGTACATCGATCTAGTACGAGTTCACGGGTGGGAAGTCACGGGTTTGACTACCGTTCCAGTGCACTTTCACCGGTAGAAGGATGTAAAAACACGGGTTACAGGCTGCCTGGAACGCATAAGGTCGTGAATCGTGGTTTTGAAGTCGTAACTCACGGGTTTAAAAACCTGCCTGGAACGCAGCATAACTATGCAGTGCTCTGGCCCTCCAGAGTAAGATCTGAATAGCCCTGTAGTAAATTATTGAAAAACAGTGGTGTTTTCCTTTAAGTGCCTTGCTGATGTGCTTAAACGTGTGATTATAGTAATGGCATAGTTTTGAAGGAAACTGTCACCAGTGGTTATAAATTAAAATATTGCAGCATTATTGCAAATCTTCATGTGGTGTAATTAGTAATCTATTACCACCAAGGCCTTACTTGTAACATATGTTTGGTCAGGTGTACCACGGTAATGCTTTCTGCTTGCTAGCAACTGAACTTTTGTGCTGTACTTTTTGTAATGTGTAGATATTAGAATTGAGGACTCTGCTGAACATTGAGAAAAAATACCGTATTGGGAGAAGATGGCAAGAGTCTGATTCAAACTTCCAGTCTACCCTTAAAGATGTGGCTAGAACTGAATCAAGGGAGAGAGAGCAGTCCTCCTCCACCTGAGAAGAATATATCCAGGTATATCTACTTATAAGTGGATAAGTAGATACAATATGACATTAGGTTTGAACTTAAAAAGGACTATAATACAAACTAATACATTCATTTTTCTGCATGCTTGTTTCCTAGCTTTGCTTCAGATGGGCAGGACATTGCCATTAGACTCTCCAAGCAGGTAGCGACAATTGATTTTCAGGAATCATGTGATCCATCTTGGCATGTCTACTTCTGCTTTGATGACACTGTAAGTACTTTACCCTAGTAACCACACAGCAGTCACTCTAGTAACCATCTGACAAACTAACTACCTGCAAATCATATTAGAAACCACCTGGTAACATAACATAGCATTTTGTTTTCTTTTGTCTTCTAGATTGAAGAAGATGATGTTTCGCGGAGTCTAAAAAAGCGAGGGATTGATGCCTTACATATGAAGACTCATGCAAAAGCTGCTCTCATTCAACGCATCCAACAGCTGGAAAGAAAACTACATCAAGCCATTATGATGTTTCACCCACATGTATCAGACTTTGTTCCTGCAGACAACCCCCACATGTGTCAGGCCCTCCCCATGCCAAGCATACAGACACTGGTATACAATGATAAGAGTGATAATGATGACAATGTGGATAAATATGATAACTAGCACTACATATTTTTTTAATTTCTAGTCTGATATTGTATTCTGTAAAAAGAATGATGTAAAATGTATAGTATATGTTGGAGCATATCATAGAAACCTTTATGGTGGTTTAATATAATGTTCGCCTTACTTGTGCAAACATGATGTTTTACTAGGTCTGATTTATTTTAAAACGTAGGTACTGTTTTTAAGCACACATATTCACACTAGTCTGTGCGAGGACAAAATTGTGTGTTTACCATTGTGATGTTACTTATTTACTATAATGTACAAATGTGGTCAATGTGTGTAAGGTGTTTTGTTTTTGTGAGCTAAGTTGAAATGACAAAGTATTGAATCTTGAATCCTTTGAAACAAATACTGTTAAAGTTTGTAAAAAATAAAATGTTTTCCAGAATGAGTTATAGTCATGATTTCAGCTATTGTCACAGCACACTTTAGAGGTCAATGAATAGTGATGAACTTAGTAAATGACTTATACAATGATTTTACAGTCATAATCCACAAGACAGACTGCCACATACAGTAGGTTCTTACATAACCATATTGGCTTGAAATTCTCCCGAACTAAGTTGATGTGGATTAATACTTTTTTCTTCCCATTATATTTAGTATTATATAGTTCGTTGCTATGGTGGTTGCTATGAGGCTGCTATCACTGAAACCACGTAGCTTGCATGACGTGTTTTCTTTTTAAATGACATTCAAAATTAAATGACATACAAAACAAAAACTTGATAACTCAACAATAAAATCATTTTGAACAATTTCTATTTCGATCTGAGAAATTAGTTTTTTGGTAGCAGAAGGTTACAGAAGTGCATTGTGTTGAAGGCGGGGTTTGCGTGTTCTGCTGTTTCGGCGTTGTGGCTAGAGGGGATACAGCAACAGCAAACTCTCGCGGATGAGCGCTGTTATTATCCTAATCCTATCCCCAAAACCTAACCCTAAACCAAACATTTCACGCGATTTAAGACAAGTTGTATCACATCTAGACAGATTCGCTGTTTACATCCGAATTCTACCCCAAACTTAACCCTAAATCGCGTAGCTGTATCCCATCTAGCAAAAAACACTGTTTCTGCTAAAATATCTTTAAAAAACAACTTTTTTACATTTTCTTAACGTAGATCATCTAGATGCAGCCTAATTAATAGTTTGCCTGAACTAGGTGTTTATATATTCAGTAGATATATGTTTTTACAGCCCTACTTTGCAAACCAGGAAAAACTACAATTTTAGTGCTGATTTGTATCAAGCTGCATTGCACACATGTAGGGAATTGTAGTTTTTTAAAAACATTTGTGTTTTTCTTATAATTGGAGGTTGTAAATAGTGAGTTGAGAGTACAGTAAGGTGTTTAGGGGGATTGTTAACACACTTATGCAATCAGATTTTAAATATTTAACTGTTAAATAGGTTTAAATAAATTTTAACCATATTTGATAGAGTCCCAAGTTGTTGACTATATTGACATTATAACTGAGGTCAAGAGCTCTCATTAAGAGTTTGTCCCATGTCTATAGCCCCTTTTGTTGCCTAATTATAAGCATTCAAAAATGCACCAAGGTGATGTTTTAAAGGGCCGTATTTCAAAGCAGGTGCCATGTAGATTCTTCATACTGACATATGTTATTCTGCAGGTCAAGACCTTTCTAACGATCTATTTGGCTTAGCTCTACAACAAACTTTTCATGTTCTCATTTCAAGTACACAAGCCATCTCAGGTGTAGTTTCAGAGAGCACTTTGAAGGCTCAATAAGGTTACGGTTAGATAAAATAAAGCTGTTTGTTTGTTTCTGGCTTTGTAAACAGACCCCACACCTTGATGAATACCTTGGCCACACACACAAACTGTGCGTTTCTGTTTGGGCTTATATGCATAGACTATCTATGTATGTTAATGCTGCTATGATAATTAAAAACATACCATTAATAAATAAGACCATAGTCTGATGGGTAGTTGTCTCCGATTGTAGGCTAGTATGATTATTAGGCCTATTGGTTGTCAAAACCCAAATTAGCAAACATTATACACAATGTTTGCTACATAATCTACATAATGTTTGCTCTCTTGCATCTTTTGTAGCCTATTTATTTTTGTTTAGATGTTTTCTTTTGAGCTCAACTAAAAATTGTAAACAGGCCTATTTAGTTTATCCATTAGAGTACCATTCCCCTCCTTCCAAACCTGTCACTTTGAGAAACTGAATGCTTCAGCTATGTGTACAGTATAGGAAGCCTATGTATTGCTTCATGTTCCTTCTTTCTAAGCAGAAAGACAGGCCTGAGCAGTATGCAAACTATACCGTGAATGTATGTGGATCAGGTGTGTCCAGTCATAAAAATTCTGCACACATAAAAAGTACTAAAGTAATTTATAGTAAATACCCATACTATAGTAAAGTGTAGTATACAGTATATATTATTTAAAACTTTGTTAATGAATGCTACAGCATACTGCAGAGTAATAAATACACTTTAAAAACAGATGTGTTAAAACAACACAATCAGTTTTATTATAGGAACACCACATTTTGTTACTTGTGTTGTCACTTTAATTTTAACACAAAATGTGAAATTACTTAATCATTCCAAAAAATTCCTTACAACTGAGCATAGCTAGTTTTTTAACTCTTTGTTGTTGGTCTCAATTTTTTGTATCACTTTCAATTCATATATAAATATATATTTCTGTCATGATGGTTCATTCATAACATTAAAAGTGGTCATAGAGATTTGCTTCAACTTCATCTGTATGATGGAGGAAAATCACTTTGATAAAGCAGATACACATAACATCATCATCCTCATCATTATATTTAAAGTTGTTTAAATTGTACTGTTCAGTTGTATATCAAAGTATCCACGAGTATCACTACTGCTCTGACATAAACCAACTTTTCGATATCCAATTTGCCAAATGCCCCTCAGTGACAGCAAGACTGCGAAAAAGAAGTGAAAGTTATGTAAACTATTTAATCATAACATGAAATCGAACTTTGACTCACTGTATTGAAAAGTATGGTGAGGTCCTTGCCAACACCCAACCATACCGAACCATTGATAAAAGATTAAAAACATCAGGCTACTTATCATTTACAACCTGTGGCCTAAATTCAGTACAATAGATATGAATTGGTCCCCACATGTCCCAGGTAAAGGGACCACACTTATGGTGCCAACAAATGACAACAATAAATACAAATTAGAGTGAATTAAAAATCTGTTTTATTCTTATAAGTGTAATCATTACAATACATTTGCATGAAAAAGATTAAATGGCACCTAATACATAAAAATAAAAAAAATGTGTGTGTGTGTGTTTGTAGGGATGGGGTCATGAACAAAGTAAAAACAACTCAAAGTTAAAACATAAAACATCTTGTGTAACTAGCATGTTTCCTATCACTGATGCAGTGCTACAGGCTGTTTGCATGGTGTCTTGACATGCAGTGTGTGAACATGATTGGCACACTGTGCACTGTGACCATGAACGCCACTTCTCTGAAGCATTCTTCTTCCTGTCATCGAAAGGACGTGGCAGTTACAGCACAAATGGCCTCCATCTATCAAAACAAATATATTTAAGTCAAGCCAGTTAGTTGAATTAATACTCATGAGCATATTTTAAGTAACATTTCAAAGGCAGTTTATTCATTTGTAACTATTGCCAAATTAAAATGTGGGTATTGCTGACGCTCAATCATAAGATACAAGCAGGTCAACAAAGAAGAATTCCTGGGGCACATTTTAGAAAGCGGAAACAAGGAAAACTCTGGGTTTTCCATTTCAGAAATGTATGTAAATCAAACATGATTCAGAAGAATCATCAATTCAAAAAAATCTCACCACCACTTCAGCATAACTAACTGTAATGCCATACCTCATACAGTCGTAGGTTGGCCTGTTCTAGCCATTCATAGGGAACATCATTTTAAAAGCAATTGTTGGTGTGTTCACCTTCTATCTCTGTTTGTAATTTAAGACAATGTCCTGGACAACACCCTTTAAGATGTTTTTATACATTAGGTCCCAAATGTATGTACAGAACTCTGTTTATGTATTCTGCATGTTCTGCCTGGAAACTGCCCCTTGAAAGGCTTACAAAGTGAATCAAGTTTAATGCTGTCAGATCCTAAATGAAAAATTTGGAGGCTGATTTGTCACAATGTGTCACTGTGTAGTGGATTGTTTCCCTTTTAAAATGTTTTGGTCTATGGTTCTGTTCCAATATCTGTTCTTGTTAAAGTATTGTAATCTGTTGAAACTACCTGTTTTTATTCATGTTGCTGCCTCCAAACCAGGTCTACTTGGCCTGGTCTACTATGAGGAAGAGCTTATTATTCACAATGGGACATAAAAATCAGCACAATTTGAAAAGATACCTTAATCTGCAGTCATCACGATAGCTACAGTAGTGGCTGTTTCTGAGGACTTTTCTTCCAGCTCTGTACCTAAAGAACATAAAACATAATAACAACTTTCTTAATACAACATTTGAATCTAAATTACAAATTCATAATGCAATGTGTCAACATTTATACTGTCAATAGTTAATTAGTAAATTGTAGGTTAAATACAGATACAGTACCATTCATTGTTTGCATCTAAATATCAACATCCAATTCAAAGTGTAAAATTATCAGAATACCAACCATATAGACCATTTTGCAAGACGTAAACAACACTGGTCCAGAAACACTTCCTGTTTCAGTTTGTAACTGTTTTCTTTATTTCACACATAAAGAAAACATCTTAAAAATGTTTCTTTAACTTTTTGATTAAGTTTTATATGTCCTGTTGGTTGTATTTTATCCCAACGTTTATGTTGTGTTAAAAAACTGATACAGGAAGTGCTTCTGGACCAGTGTTGTTTACATCTTGCACAATGGTCTATAAAAGATGTTAAATGTCCCCTTATGCTTCTTAAGTTTAATGTTATATATTTATTTAAAGATAAAATAAAAACATCTCAGCGTACCTTCTGCGTCCATTGCCTCTGACATCCCTTCTGCTTTGTCAGTGGAGTTGCATTGTGCTGCATCTAATTATGTATAGGGAAAAAAAGAAACACTTAGAAGCATAACAATAACTGGTCTTTCTGCATCACAGAGCAGTATTAATGGAAAAATATAATTTTATAGATAAAATTCAACTGTTGCCAAGGGCCATCACAATCACTAGTCAAATTCAACTAAACAGCTATAGGATATTCTGGAGAGGTGCCTTTTTAGAAAATGTGTCCACTGTAATGAGGAAACTGCAACTGAGAAATAGTGTTACATCCCTTACAAACTGTCATAGACACATACAGAATCTATAACCTGAATCTGTTTCAATTGAATTACATTTAATTTTTAAAGTGCCAATTCATAACAAAGTGACCTCACAGCACTTTTCAAACAGAGTAGGTCTAGACCATACTGTACTCTTTATATTATTAGGCTACAAACTCTCAGAAAAAAGGTACATGAAGATACAAAAGTTGACATTGGGGCAGTACCTTTTCAAAAAGTACACTTTTGTACCTAAAAGGTATACATTGGTACCGCCAAGCTACATGCTGGTACCTCATAGGTACATATCTGTACCTAACTGGTACATTTTAGGACCTTTTCAAAAGGTAGTGTACCAGTGACAAAAAGGTACAACTTTTATACTTTTTTTCTGAGAGTGCAATGGCAACTTCCTTTTAATATGCAGCAACCTCGAGCAGAACCATGGTTCAGAATGGGCAGCCATTTGCCTCGACTGGTTGGGGTGAGGAGACATGGAGAAATACAGTGGCCAGCACTCTAAAAATGGCTGGGCTCAAAAATGTTGGGTAAATATTGGACAGAACACACTACTGGGTTAATATTGACCCAATGCTGGGTTGTTTTAACCCAACTGCTGGGTTATTATACCCCATGGTTGCATAACAACAATCCAGCATTTGTTCTTTTCAATATTTACTCATTATGAGTCAAAACTTAACCCACCCAGTTCTGCACTATACAAAGACTCACATGTAGGCCCGTATTATTGTTTAGTTAACTTATTTTTCCCACTTTGCATAGAGCCAAATGATTGGCCGAAACTCAGCTGGAGAAACAAAACCACTGTTAATCTCACTTACTGATTTCAAATGAAATCTCCTCAGCCGCTTGCAAAATGGCCTCCAACTGCTTCCTTCCAGAATAGGATGGCTTTTTGAAAGTAAGGCTGTTGGGCAGTCCTGCAACTTTAACTGTCATGCCTTGATTTACCAGGGGAGCCTTCCAGTACCTCCGGCATCCTCTGAAAGACACGGGCAAACACATGCATGTACATGTTACACATTGTAACACAGTCGGACAATTGTGACTCTCCTATCCTGTTAATAGCCAGTGTATCAGCTGTAAACAGTCATTTTGGTAATGTGTCATAATCTTATGGTTGATGGACACAAATAAGTTATTGATTTGATAATAATGCCATGAAATCATGAAGGTATATTAGGTTATCAAGACTTAAAAATTGTTTGAACATATGCTTACTATATTTTTGGTTAAACAGATCTTGCACTTTTCTTAGCAGTACATTGACCTCAACTCTGGTTCTCGGTGTTGCGGCTGAGGAGCTGGCTACAGATGTAACAACAGACAACAATCAATTTTATAAAACTATATTATGTATATAGGCACTATTACAGACCTGAGTCCATTTATGTGGATATACGGATATTTTATATAACCAATATTACCTTTGAAATGCAGTGCAAAGTTCACTGTGTCTGTTGAGTCCAGGAAATCGCTCGTTTGGTCATCTTTTTCAGCTGAAAAAAATTGGAAATAAACATGTTAAAACAAAATGCTAAAAGTGATCGAAAGTAAGGACTTGGAAATCTATGAACAGATAAAAATACACATTTATTAAAGCAACTTAAGTGTAAATAAAAAATTAACCAAATGAATAAGAAAACTGAAATATAATTAACTTTACCAGTGGAGGATTGAACATTTGTAGAATTTCTTCAGCCTCTCTGGTAGCTGCTCCAAGTTCAGCATTGTCAGCTTTCATGTCAAGATGCTTTGAAATAGTTGCAGCTTCCTGGCATAACTGGTCAAAACCTGAAGATGCCATATTGAAGAAAAGAAAGAATGCAAAGAGAAATAGGCAAAACAAATTGAAAGAGGGACAAACAGAGAGAGGGGGGAGAGTGAGAGAGAGTGAGTGAGTGTGTGTGTATACGTAGGAGAGTAGGGCTGTGCTAAATAATCGTCTGCGATTCTCATGCGTGTTTCATCAGTAAAGCTGGTTCCGTGATTAGAAGTAAATCGCCATCAGCTGCTTTCAGATGGAGCGGCATTTACTACACAGACTCGTTGTTCACAGAGAAGCTAGGCAAAACCGGGTTTAAAATCGAGGAAAATCGACTCCGACAATCTATGCAATTTTGCCTAGCTTCTCTGTGAACTACGGGTCTGTGTAATAAATGCCGCTCCATCTGAAAGCAGCTGATGGCGATTTACTTCTAATCACGGAACCGGCTTTACTGATGAAACACGCATGAGAATCGCAGACGATTATTTTGCACAGCCCTATAGAAGAGTGAGTGAGTTGGAGAGTGAGTGAGTTAGTAGGAGAGTGAGTTGGAGAGTGAGTGAGTGAGTAGGAGAGCGAGTACGAGAGCTTTTGCAAGTGATGGCTCTTAAAAGAGCCGTTGGTTTAAATGTTGTGGAGCGTGTAGATGGAGGAGCATGAGATGTATGTGAAGAAACTGCAAGACAAAAAAAATTGTGAATTACAAATTTTGGATATTTTTTTAATTCTTTATTTACTAAACATTGTATGTGTATAACTATTTACAACAAACCCCAAGATCCGCCCACTATCATAAGACTATATAATAAGATAAATAAATAAATAAAACGGCAATATAATAAAACTGACCAAAAAAAGAAAGATCTGAATGTCTAAAGATGTCAGATTTGTACATCAAATGTATTAAAAGCATGTTGTTGGTGTTACTGTTTTTTTACTATGTATAAAAAGGCTGAACTACTGTGGTAAAAGCATAAGGTTTGCTGTTACTGCACTACAAAATACCACAGTAGAAGTAGACTAACTGCGGTAAAAACATGGTACGATTTGTGTACTATAAACACACAATACCACAGTAGTAGTACATTGGTAGTTAATTCCAAAAATATGAATATAATAAAATGATCGAGGATAACGTGACTAGCTTTTAATCACGCGCTAATCAATCACCCACTGCTTGATTATGTGTTGAACTTATTTTGAACAAAAAGAAAGAATGTAATATAGATGACCAATACAATTCAGATAACATTTAGAAGCCGATCTGGATTAATAAAGAACATATAATGAATTTAATATCGAACAAACAGACACTTTTAGTATACTCACCGAGTGGCGACGTTTGTAAACAGATGATACATATCGCGATGATGTGCGAACGAGATTTGGGTCACGGCAGGGGCGTAGCCACGGGTGTGCGGGAGCCACCCACAGTAGCACACCTAAAATTGATGCAGAATATTTATTTATAGTTTCAATATTTTTTTGTACTAAACTTGGGCTGTTGTTGTTTACTTAGAATATATATATATATATTTAAAATCAACCCTTTCACGCGTAAGTTAAAAATATTTTATCTGACCCCTTGTGTCCATGGCGACGGGTCATGATTGTCACGTGACACACCGCAACAACAATAATGTATTCTATTCGTTTTATTTCGTTTTTCCTTTTTTAAATTAAAATATTAACTAACTTGCTTACCATGTCAACTATCTGATACTCCAATCCTTCGTTTAAAGATCTTTATAAATTATCTTGATCTATAACGAGATGAGTCCTGTCCACCGGATTTACAGCACCTGAATTCCCCAGCGTTTCTGCTTATCTTGCCTGTGACACACGCAGATTTTCAGATGCACACCCAGAGTTTTTTTCTGGCTACGGGTCACGCTTCTTGAGTGCGATGAACAAAATCGTATGGTATAGTACGATTTAATCTATTCGTATTAATTAGCACGAAATCCCTGCAACACAGGGCTGTGTTAAATGCGATGAACTAATCGTACGATTTCGTACGAGCCAGCTCGTATGGTTTCATACGATTTAGCCACTTGGTTAAATCGTTTGAATTATTACGAATTCGCCGTGAGATAGGGTTGGATTGTTCCCCATGTGTTTCTTGGTACATCGTTTGTGCCTGTGTATAAATAATGTTTCGGTTGTCCTTTGTCAGTCATTTTTGGTTTAATGTGTTGGTTCTTGTATTCTGTGCTGTGGCTCCATCCGAGGATTATCTTGTTGTTTGTTTTCACTGCCATGTTTTGTGCTGCCTCTGCCTGCCTTCCTTTCATCCCACGTTACAGAAACTCTGTGTAAGAAGGTACTTTTCTCTGTAGTTAATGCACCTCTGGTCTCATTTAGTCAAAGAAAACCGTAGTAAAAAATACACTCCATTAACGTGTGAAAAAAATTCATAACGCCCCTTTGAATACTTCTATGGGCTGCTATAGATGCAATGGCAGAAGTAGAATAATAATAAGAAAGCCAGGGCTTCACTCCTTATAATAAATCAAATGAAAACGAGAAAACATATGTGAACTAAATACTGTAATTTATTTACCAAATAAGTTTATGAAAAAGCTTTTTTAATCAACCAACAACTCTATATACATTTGTTTGCATTAATAGAAATATTACATGTTTAAACATTTTCATCAAGGTGTCAACATCGGTGCTTGTGGGATTTGGTCAAGTTTAGAAGAGGTGCAGAGACTAGTCTTGGTTTTTGAAGGTGGTGCCATCCACTCCACAGAGTTTAATCTCAACCGGACCAGTCTAGGGAAAGTGGCATCACTACAGTATACATACTCCAACCCGGAGCTCTGGATGACTGTGAAAATGTGTTCACTGCTGAGGACCTGATACTCTTCCTTCAGAACAAGCAGCAAGGAGACCTAAACAATAGAGCCAAAACTGTACTGTTACAGACCACAAAGTAAGCAAAACCTGCACTCACCCAGCAAGTAGGGACTTTAAGCAACTGTCATGACTGCTGGGTGATCGATGGCTGTGTGATCTGTGTGTGTGTGTTGTTTACCTGTGGTGCCGGTTCCTCGTGTGTTCACTAACTCCGCCCCCTTGTTTCAGTTGATTGTTCACCGGTGGTGTCTCGTTTACCTTTCCCTTTATATTGCACGTAGTCCTGTCCTTTGTTGCGCGCTCATTGTTTTATCACAGTCCTGCTGCCCTGCCTTGTCTTGTCAGTCGCTCTCTGTCTTTTCCTTTGTTACCCCAGGTTTGGTTTCGGCGTTCGGGGACGCGTCTTCACCCGGACCGCTCGCTTGTTGGAGCATTGGATTATACTGACTTTGTTTGTCTCTCGATACAGCTGGTTCGCTTCGTTTCTAGGCGGTATACCAGCTGTCTCCCTCTCTCCGGTTTGCATCATCACCCGTGAGTGGAGTTCACCCATTTTACCTTGTGGATTATATTGACTCTAACTACTGTTGTTTCTCGGAACCACTGGTTCGCTTCGTTTTTAGGCGGTGACCAGTGGTTTCCGGGTGGTCCTTCTTCATCTGGATTACACAGTGGATTATCCGTCTGAGAACTTGGACTTCCATCTCCGCCTGTCATCCACCTTCAGGGCGGCGTGTTTCATCCCTCTGTTGCGTGTGGTGACAGTGCTGGCGTTCTCGACGGAACGCGTGGGTGGCTCTCTCTTCCTTTGGATCTGTACTGAATTATTGTGTAGCGCCGACTCACTCTCCCCTACTGTGGGAGTGATTCATTCCCACAGTAGTGTTTCCATCGGAGTGAGTCAACGGGTGTACGCCGTGTGTGGATCTACCAGTGACTTGCTCTCCTGTTTTCTATATTTTTCTAAATAAACTATTTAACTTGCACTTGACTCTGAGTCCGTTTCCTGACAGATGAGCGCGCCAAAAATGGAGTCAGCAAGTTTAGAGAGTCGGGAGGTACAGACCGCCCTTCACCAGCAGGGGGCGGCCATCGACCAACATTCGTCGTTATTGTCTGCTGCTGCCAGAGATTTCAGCATCCTGTCTGAGCAACTGAAAGAGCTCAGCAATCGCTTGGACCAAGTGACTCCTCGCCATGAAGCCTCAACCTCATCCGGAGGAGCCGCTTCATTTGAACAGGAGCCACACACGGCTACACCCCCCACCTACAATGGCGATCCCAACACCTGCAGATCCTTTTTACAGCAGTGCTCTCTCGTCTTCGCACTCCAGCCCCGTCGATTTTCTTCATCCACTTCCAAGGTGGCCTATGTCCTGACATTACTCACTGGAAGGGCGAGAGACTGGGGTATGGCCGCCTGGGGGGCTAAAGCTCCTTTTACTTTTTCATTTGAGGCTCTTGAGGAGGAGATGTTAAAACTGTTTGACCGCTCACTCAAGGGAGACATGGCAGCGGCTGAGTTGGTGAGATTACGGCAACGTAATGACTCTGTGACTGATTTCGCCATACGATTCAAAACGCTCGCTATTTGCTGCAACTGGAATGACGCGGCATTAAGAGCACAGTTCCTCGAGGGTCTCACGCCAGGTATTCAAGACGAGATTGCACTGAGGGAGCCACCCACGTCCCTGGAAGCTGTCATCGATCTGGCTCTGAGGGTCGAGTCTCGCCATCGGCAGAGAGATCTGCGTCGCTCATTTCGCCACCTGATGTCAGAACCAGGGGAGATCGCTTCAGAGACGCCCTCCGAGGAGCCTATGCAGCTGGGCAAGTTCCGAATTTCTGCTGGAGAGAGAAGTCGTCGGCTATCTAATGGCCTCTGTTTGTATTGTGGCAAGCCGGGGCATCTGGCGGCCACCTGTCCGGTAAAAGCTCACGCCCGCCGATGAACCTGGGAGTCTCGGTGGGCGCATCGTCATTTAAATCTCCCGTAAGCAGCACCACACTACCTGTCATGATTAACTCTTTCTCGTCACAGGCGTTGCTGGATTCCGGTGCGGAGGCGTGTCTTTTGGATGCTGGGTTGGCCAAGTCCTGGGGTATTCCATTCATCCCTCTCTCCTCTCCTTTGTCTGCCTGGACATTGAAGGGCCAGCATATGGCTGTGATCACGCACCGCACACCCCCTGTGAGTTTGTTTGTTTCTGGCAATCATCGTGAGGAGATTGAATTCTACATCTTAGAAGATTCACAATCGCCAGTCATTTTAGGTCATGACTGGCTATCCAAACATAATCCTCACGTTGATTGGCAGAACAATGTTGTGTTATCATGGAAGTCTTCGTGTTATGTTTCTTGTCTTGGTCCTGCTCCCTCTCTTGTCTCTTGTTCTGTCTCGCAGGTCCCGGCTATCGATCTCTCAGGGGTCCCGGCGGAGTACTCGGATCTGTATCAGGTTTTCAGTAAGTCCCGGGCCACTTCTCTGCCTCCTCATCGGTCGTATGATTGCGAGATTAAACTACTTCCCAACACTTCTCCGCCTAAGGGTCGCATATTTTCCCTAGCTAAACCAGAAAGAGAGGCTATGGATAAGTACATTAATGACGCTCTTAAAGCCGGTCTCATTCGCCGCTCCTCGTCTCCAGCTGGTGCTGGATTTTTCTTTGTAAAAAAGAAAGACGGGTCTCTTCGTCCGTGCATTGATTATCGAGGGCTGAATGACATTACTGTTAAGAATAAGTACCCCTTGCCTTTAATGTCATCAGCATTCGAGTTATTACAGGGAGCGCGCGTATTTACCAAATTAGATCTGCGCAACGCTTATCATTTGGTACGTATTAGAGAGGGCGATGAGTGGAAGACAGCCTTTAATACACCTTCTGGACACTGGGAATATTCCGTTCTGCCGTTCGGTCTTTGTAACGCTCCAGCTGTCTTCCAGACCATGGTCAATGAAGTGCTGGGTGACATGATTAACAGATTTGTCTTTGTGTATCTCGATGACATTCTCATCTTTTCTCCCTCCATGCAGATACACACTCAGCACGTTCGCATGGTTTTACAACGGCTATTAGAGAATCAGCTATTCGTTAAGGCGGAGAAGTGCGAGTTCCACAAAAAGTCGGTTTCGTTTCTGGGTTTTGTCATTGCCGAGGGAGAAATTCGTCCCGATCCCGCTAAGGTTAAGACGGTTGCCGATTGGCCAGTACCCGACACTCGGAAGGAGCTTCAGCGATTTCTGGGGTTCGCCAATTTTTATCGGCGTTTCATCAGAAATTTTGGTCAGATCGCTAAGCCTCTCACCGCTCTCACTTCACCTAATGTATGTTTCCGTTGGAGTAGAGAGGCTCAGGAGGCCTTTGATGTGTTAAAATCCCGGTTCATCTCTGCGCCTGTCCTCTCTATTCCCGATCCGGCTAAACAATTTATAGTGGAAGTGGATGCATCTGATGTCGGGGTAGGCGCCGTCTTATCACAGCGATCGTCTATTGATGGGAAAGTACATCCGTGTGCTTTTTTCTCTCACCGGTTAAACCCAGCAGAACGTAATTACGACATAGGGAATCGGGAGCTGTTGGCGGTTAGACTCGCTTTGGGTGAATGGCGTCACTGGTTGGAGGGAACCTCGGAGCCCTTTCTGGTCTGGACGGATCATAAGAATCTTGAATATATCCGTTCGGCCAGAAGACTAACATCTAGGCAGGCTCGTTGGGCACTCTTCTTTGATCGTTTCAACTTCACCCTCTCGTACCGGCCTGGCTCGAAAAATACCAAACCTGATGCTCTCTCCCGTCTGTTCGAAAAGTCCGATTCGGAGAGGACGGAGACCATTCTCCCGGAGGGGAGGGTGGTCGGCGCCCTCGTATGGGGAATCGAACAGCGGGTGAGAGAGGCCGGCCGGGAGGGGGAAGTTCTGGAGGGGTGTCCAGCGGGTCGCCTATGGGTTCCTGAGCGGTTACGTTCCGATGTCATCCGGTGGGGTCACGAGTCCAAATTTGTCGGCCATCCAGGTATTCGGAGAACGTTGGCTGCCGTCCGTCAGCGTTTTTGGTGGCCTTCTATGTCCACTGACGTCAGACAGTTTGTATTAGCCTGTTCGGTTTGTGCTCGTAATAAGGCATCTAATTTACCACCCGCTGGTCTGCTTAAATCTTTGCCCGTGCCCTCCCGCCCCTGGTCTCATATAGCTCTTGATTTTGTCACCGGCTTACCGGCATCTAATGGTAACACTGTTGTTCTAACTGTGGTGGATCGTTTTTCGAAGGCGGTTCATTTCATTCCCCTGCCCAAGCTACCTTCTGCAAAAGAGATGGCTCAGGTTTTGATTAATCACGTTTTTCGGTTACATGGTATTCCGACTGACGTAGTGTCAGATAGGGGTCCTCAGTTCATCTCTCGTTTTTGGCAGGAGTTTTGTAGACAAATTGGCGCCACGGCCAGCTTGTCTTCTGGTTATCACCCGCAGACCAATGGGCAATGCGAACGGGCTAATCAGGATCTCGGTAGAACGCTCAGCTGTCTGTCGTCACAATATCCGAATTCCTGGTGCGATCAGCTCCCGTGGGTTGAATATTCTCATAATTCTCTTCCCGTTACGTCTACCAATTTGTCCCCGTTTGAACTTTCCATCGGTTATCAACCTCCCCTGTTTCCATCACAGGAGCCCGAGGCAGCGGTTCCGTCTGCGTTAGCTTTCGTACGCAGGTGCAGACGCACCTGGAGGAGAGCTAAGACACTGTTATTATCTAATTCCAGACGAACCAAAGCTGCAGCTGATCGTCATCGGCGACCTCCACCCCGTTACGTTTGTGGTCAAAAGGTATGGCTTTCTACCAAGGATCTGTCTCTCCGTGAGCCTTCTCGTAAGCTGGCTCCGAGATTCATTGGGCCATACAGTATTTCTAAGGTCATTAATCCGGTGACGATTAAGCTTAAGTTACCCCTTTCTCTTGGTCGGGTTCACCCTGTTTTTCATGTATCCAAGGTTAAACCTGTGATGTTTGCTCGCTATAACCCCCCTGTCTCTGCCCCTAATCCCCCCGCCCCTCGTCTAGTGGATGGTGCCCCTGTCTACACTGTTAAGAGGTTACTAGACTCTCGCCGCAGGGGCAGAGGATTTCAGTATTTAGTGGATTGGGAAGGATACGGTCCTGATGAGAGGAGCTGGGTTCCGGGTCGGGATTTGCTGGATCCTGGGCTGATCGAGGACCTCCGTCGGCGACAGGGTGAGTTCCCCGGTCCGTCTGGTGCCGGTCGTGGAGGGGGGGCTACTGTCATGACTGCTGGGTGATCGATGGCTGTGTGATCTGTGTGTGTGTGTTGTTTACCTGTGGTGCCGGTTCCTCGTGTGTTCACTAACTCCGCCCCCTTGTTTCAGTTGATTGTTCACCGGTGGTGTCTCGTTTACCTTTCCCTTTATATTGCACGTAGTCCTGTCCTTTGTTGCGCGCTCATTGTTTTATCACAGTCCTGCTGCCCTGCCTTGTCTTGTCAGTCGCTCTCTGTCTTTTCCTTTGTTACCCCAGGTTTGGTTTCGGCGTTCGGGGACGCGTCTTCACCCGGACCGCTCGCTTGTTGGAGCATTGGATTATACTGACTTTGTTTGTCTCTCGATACAGCTGGTTCGCTTCGTTTCTAGGCGGTATACCAGCTGTCTCCCTCTCTCCGGTTTGCATCATCACCCGTGAGTGGAGTTCACCCATTTTACCTTGTGGATTATATTGACTCTAACTACTGTTGTTTCTCGGAACCACTGGTTCGCTTCGTTTTTAGGCGGTGACCAGTGGTTTCCGGGTGGTCCTTCTTCATCTGGATTACACAGTGGATTATCCGTCTGAGAACTTGGACTTCCATCTCCGCCTGTCATCCACCTTCAGGGCGGCGTGTTTCATCCCTCTGTTGCGTGTGGTGACAGTGCTGGCGTTCTCGACGGAACGCGTGGGTGGCTCTCTCTTCCTTTGGATCTGTACTGAATTATTGTGTAGCGCCGACTCACTCTCCCCTACTGTGGGAGTGATTCATTCCCACAGTAGTGTTTCCATCGGAGTGAGTCAACGGGTGTACGCCGTGTGTGGATCTACCAGTGACTTGCTCTCCTGTTTTCTATATTTTTCTAAATAAACTATTTAACTTGCACTTGACTCTGAGTCCGTTTCCTGACAGCAACAGCTGGGAATGGAACGGCTACGGCGACTGGAAGTATGCTGTCACACCACCGGAGCCAGGAACGTAAAAATCACTAAGCAACCGTAAACAGGACAGCGCAACGCGGCATTAATTCATTTATTGAGAAACTAAAAAATGTCATTTAAAAAAGCAAGAGAAGGGTTGGTTTTGGCATTAAATGACAATCTTTGTCAGAAGAGGAGTTTTTACTATTGTATGATGTAAATAAGTCTAAATTTAAGCAATACTTGAAAACATTGAATACTTAAAAATCTTTAAAATTAGCTTAAATTTAAAACATTTTAACACATATTATATAAAAGACTTGTGGTACAATCATAAACTGATGCAATTACAATGTCATATGCCATAAAACATAACATTTATTAACACAATCTCTCACGTTGTAGTGACTACGGCAAATCAGCTGTTCTCCCGTAGTAGACCGTTACAGTAGAACGTCACAAAGTAGCAGGTAAATTCGCGCATGCGCAATACAATGCCAGAATGCCGTTGCCGTTCCACCAGAGGGTGTTGCTTAAAGTCCCTAATAATTTAGAAAAGGTGGCAACACCAACGGATGTTGAAGGGCATCCAGACCATCAACTACCAACCAAAACAATCTCCTTATGACACTGATGTTTCCCTTCCAGATGTGCTGCTGAACAACTTGCAGGCACATTTTGAAGCAAAGAATGATGCATCAATGTGAAAGATCATCCCGCATCCCAACAACCAGGTATTTGGTTTTACCATGTATCAGGGCCATAACCACAATAGACATTAAGGGCTGCATATCCCCCCAATAATCAGAAACTGCCAAATTGTCCTTACCATATTTAATTTTTTTATATACATAGATGTATCTCTGAATATGTTGGTTCCCCTCAATGTTCACGGTATGGTTAGGGCCTTGCCATGGCTGATTTAAGGAAGACTCTTAAGTACACCCTTCCCTGGCAAAGTGCTCGGATGATGTAAACACTAGCACTTAGATGTTCTCAATGACACCTTTAAAGGAATAGTTTAGCCCCTATTTTACTCACCCTCAAGCTATTCACGGTGTAAAATAGTTTTTACTTTTTCAACTAAACACAAAGTTACATTTGTTCGGGTTAAATTTGTCATTTTACAAGATTACACATAATTTCATCTTAAATTTCTTTGCATGTGTGGATTGCATGTGTTGTTATTGTTTCAAAACTGCATTCCAGAAAATGCATCATTCTATTATAAAATGACATTTAGGGCTACGATTTTATAAATCTTATTAAAGCCACTACGTTTTTTTTAGTTCGTTTTTTATGTTTTTTTTATTGATAGAAATGTTGTAGTATGTTTCATTTGTTCCCGTTCTTCGAACAAAAATAGTTTTTATTTCGTACAGTATATCCAAAAACAGTGTATCCATAAATAGACCTGTGTTTCATTCTCACATTGGGAACATCTGTTTACACCTTTAGTTACTAGTTATCTGGTAGCTTTCTGTAAATTTATTTGTTCTTGATAATGATTTATAAAACTCAAAATGAGAGATTTACCCTCAGATCTGACAAAAAAAATCAGAGAGTCAAAGCCTCAAGTTTAACCTTGATTTATGTCATGGTTAGTAAGATGTTATTGGCAGGTACATAAATGCATTTTATAATGAATTAGATTTCCTAAAAAGTATAAGTAGGATTTATGTTGGCCCACTTTGCTGTGGTGTGTTGCGAGTAGGGTGTGGTGGGCCGTTTTGTTTGAAAAAGTCCAGGGACACTATTTAGACACAGTTCCCCATAATTAAAATGTTTAAAGGCGGGGTGCATGATTTTTAAAAAAACACTTTGGAAAAGGGAGTCAGGCCAAGTACCAAAACACACTTGTAGCCAATCAGCAGTCAGAGATCATGCAACCTGCCTTTAAACAAATATAAAAACTCAAGCTAACAGTTCTTAAAAAAATAATACAAGTGTTTCATGCTCACAGTTGCTGCAAATAGGGCTACACCGTGCCAGTTTTGTAAAAGATAAACAACACCATAAGTTGATGAATCAGTCAATTCTTGATATTTACCAAAACAATTCAGACCAACCTGTAGTTATTTTTTATTATTATTCCTCAAGATTAGCTACTATCTTTGAAGATGCCTGTATAACTGGACTCCTAGTGCCGCCTGACTGAGGATGATGAGTAAAGTACATTACATTCACTTTACACTGAAAAAGCGTGCAGGATCATATGTTGATGAATTTCTTGTTGAAGTTAGTTATCTTACCAACAGGAGTATTTTGAACACCCAACAAACTAATTGTCCTGACTAGTTTTGTCTCCTTAGGAGAACACAAAAGATATTCAGCAGACTGAACAAAAGTCAGTAGTGCAGTTGTCATCTACAAATAGGACAAAAAGTGTCTGCTAAATGCCATCTAAAGTCAGTTGCTTGTTAATGTTAAAAATTATGAACTACATAAAAATCAGTATGGAAGTCAAGTAGCAGTGTTCGAATTGAAGGGGGTCTGGGGGGTCCTGGACCTGCTATAAGCCTCGAAGGACCCCCCATAAACCACAAAAATATAAATTAGGGGGTCCCCTGGTTTTTATTAAAATTAAAATACAACATGAATTTAAAATTTCCATGTTGCGCTGTCACAAAGCGATATGCTACTGTCCGTTATTTGTCCCAATTTCGCAATAAACTAATTCAAATGATTTCTGTCTGAAATAAATATAAACTCGCAAGTGCGCCTCCTGCTGTTTTCTGGAGGAATTGACAGACGAGTTAATGTCTCTGTCTGCATGTTGTGTGGATTATTTTCACCTCAGTGACGGTAAGAATGTTTAGTAATCTTTTGGGTTAGGTTTTTTTAATTCTTCTCAAACTATTATTTCATAACAGTCGTGAGGCTACACACTCAAATTGACAGCTGGTCCACCAAGTCAAAAGAAACACAAAATATTTTATTGGGAAAGCAGAAGTAATCACGCATAAATGATAATAAATTAGCCTATAGTCTTTTTAAAACGAATTGTTCAAATACGCATCATTCAGAAATAAATAACTTTTTATAGAAAGCTTATCTTTTGCATGTGTGGTTTTAAACCTTGCAAATGTTAACATGCAAGCGAAGCGATTTTAAACTATTTAAGCGCAAGATGTTAAAGTAAGCTGTTTTGTGTGTGCACAGGCAATGACGCACAAACTCAAATGAACTCACACTCATAAGCGGACGCATGGAGACACGCGATTCTAAAGCATGCAAAAACACAATTATTTTGAAATACCACAGTCTTGGCACTTATTCTCATAAAAACATTCAGTGCAAACAGTTCAGAAAGAAGTCAAATCTTTGTGTTGGTCTTGCTTGTGTTTCTGTCATTTATATTAATTAAACAACAGAAAACAAAGGAAAATCACTTCTGTATCTTTAAAAAGATTAATTATATTTTATTTATATAATAAAGAAGACAGGGTAATGTTTATTTGATTATATTTATGTACCTAAATACTACTGTTAGATCTTACTTTATTTGTAACTTTGTTCTTTTCTATTTTTATATGCTCATCATTTCTTAATTTGTTCTTATTTTATTTTCCTAGCCCCAGTTTTGCTGAAAATTATTCGATCTATGATTTAAAAAATGCAATGTAATCCATTTAACCACTACTATATAGTAAAAATATGTAATTTGAGATTAGGCATTGAGGTCCACCCTATTTCACCCCTATTCTGTTGAAAATTTCTGGCCTTGCAGTGTTTCACACTAATTTGAGGGGTAAAAACGTTTAGGGTTTGAGTTAAGGGTAATTTGGGGTTTCTTTTATTAAAACCAGGATCAGATGATTGTTGATCCAGGATCACATCTTACTTTGTCAAATCACAGCGACCCTATAATGAGGGGGTGGGGCTTGGCCAGGGGGTGGGGCTTAGGTTGGGGACCCCCCATAAGCTTTGACATAATTAGAACACTGTCAAGTAGTATGTATACATTTTTAGTATTTGAAAAGGCGAAAGGTACCCCGATGACCTATTTCTTCTGGCTATATATTAAAGTTTTCATTTACTGGATGCCCTTCTATGCTAGAAATATGCAAGCTGAGGAGCTGCCAACTTGAAAAGTGAATAAAGTGAAAGTACCAGATTTAAGTAGCCATAATTGTATTCCTCGTGATTGTACTTTTTAAACAACACACACAAAATGTATGGTCGTGGTTGTTGTGATTGCGTCATTAGTCAAAGGACATATGGGTCACATGACAATCAATACACTTGATATGTACAAAATGTATTCACACCCAAACATACAAAGTAGAACATGATGTGTTTACGACAGCTGCTGCCAGAACTCTTACCCGAACCAGAAAATTTGAGCATATTAATTCAGTCCTCAGGTCTGTTACATTTCACATAAAGTTACTCTATGGCTCAGGACCTTAATACATTGCAGACATGCTAATTGAATATGAACCTAACAAATTACTCCGATCATTATGATCAAGTCTTATAAAAATACCAAGGGTTAACACATAACAAGATGAGTCAGCGTTTAGTTATGACGCCAATCGTAGCTGGATTCAGGTTTCAGAAGAGATCAGATGTAATTCCATTTTAAATCAATAAATTAGAAACACATCTGCATTAAATGAAGCACTGTGCTGCTTTACACTTATTGCACTTTTATCCCAGTCATTTTATTTCTGTACTTTTCTAATACGTAAAATGCTTACATGTCTTTGTTTTATTGTGATTTTAAATATCTTTTTTATATTCTCTTTGTAAATCATTTCTATGTGCTGGAACGACATTATAAATAAATGAATAATTTATGTGTAAAGCACTTCGATTTACCCCTGTTTATAAAATGTGCTACACACTAATCAACATTTGAAGTGGATCAAAACCATTCATGTCTTAGAATTTATTTTTTTAAATCCACTTCAGATGTTGACTATATATAAATAAGTTTTGCCTAAAAAGATAAGTAAAAAATTTAATAATCTTTGACTGATTTGTTCTCCGAGAAATAAAAAATGCTGCTTCTGTATCATCCCTTTTATATCACCTTCATTTATACGAGTGTTGAAAAAAAAGTGTCTGCCAAATGCATAAATGTAAGCCTTCTGTATCATTTGCAAAAGTTTGATTGCACATGCTGGGACGTGCCATGAGACATTCAGTCCGATGTAAAAATTACAAGAGCCTGAACAAAGAGATGTGCAGTGTGCTTAGTTAGATATTATAAATCCTGATTTTTCAGATTTTGTATAATGTCAATCTGCATTACCAAGTAGTCTTTGTTATCTGTATTAGGCTAGTTAACAAGCATAGATGCTCGTAAAATGTGTAGTCAATGCTAAAAGTGCATTTTTGTCTGGTACTCAGTGCAACTCTAACATCATTAGTCATTATTTATGCTTTCAGTTTCATCCAGATCGATTCAGATGCTGAGTCACATATAAAAGCTTTTAGATCAGAGTGGAGTGGTCAGGATTATCCAATCACAGTCAAGTTTGATAAATATTAAAGATATTATTTAGCAGAAGGTTTTGGGTTGAATTTTCATTTGTAAAATGAAAAATCTTTGTAAATCTGTCTGCAAATCTTTGTAAAATTAAAATACAGGAAAAACAGATGATTAGTGTATGGAATGAAATGTATACTGTAGTTTCAGTTTCTCCAATCGCATAGCATTGGTCAGTCCACTTCTGCAGACTGCAGTCGACGCAGCCCAGAAGATCTTGTTTCTACAACAACAGACATCACCTCAGAGGAGACTTACAGGACACAAAAGAATATATGAAAATCGGAAAAAGACAAAATATTTTTTTAATGAAAACTGAATTGAATGGATTACTGGATTATTGCACATTAATTATTAATATTGAAGATTATGAGATTTAAAATGACAAAGATGAAGATTCTTCTGTGTTTCTTCATGTCGGTTCATGTGATCGTCTCTATCTCAAATGGTATGTATATTACAAATAAACACATAATGGATTTATTACTTGTTGTCCCTCAAATTGAAGATTTTTGTGTATTTTAAATTTTGCACCTGAAAAACATTGTTTGTTTCTTGCCACTTAACTTTACATGCTGCTAAATGCTGTAAAACTATGACTGGCTAGTGTTTTGTATTATTTTGATTAAAATATATTGATATATTGTATATTTCAATTTTTTTATTAATACAATTACAAGATTAATCGGGCATTAATTTGCGTTATAGTGTTATCTGCTAAAATACAAAAAAACATAATTTAATTATGCTGCCATCAGTCCTAATATTATTGCATGACATCACGTGTGGGCGAACCCTATTATGCTACAATGAAGATTATATGATGACACTGGGAATGGTTGTAGCTAGAAAATCTCTTGGTAAATAAGTTATTCACATAAATGTTACAAGGAATAGAAATATTACATTTGTGCAGCTTGTTAACAGCTTTCAAAAGCAGTTTTTATAAACAATTGATTTGTGGGGCCTCTAATAACATTTATATCAGCAAAAACTCCCTATTGGAGGTTTGTCTGACATTCCTAAAGTGTTTAACTGTGTATTGGTTATACTGGGATCGCCCATGAAAAATTTGTATCTGTTAATGCTGCGAGGAAAACAATCTAATGAATGCATGTACAAATCTATTAATGTATATTTAGGTCAGGAGAAATCACAGCATTTATCCATTTTGGTTAATTTTGGAAACTGGTTAATAATCATTTATTTGCATATATATTGGATGTGATTATCCTGACATCAAGTCATTGTGGACATCTACTTTAGTCTCTGTTGAAGGTCATCAGAGCACTTAAGGCTCTGACAAATAGTTTGCGTTCTGTCAAACGACAGGATCAATTGTATTGTGGTTGTTGTATTGTGTGCAAACCCAAGTCGCATCCTTTATTGACCCAGAACTGCAGATAAACGGCTCTATGATGCATGCACATTTGGTGATAAATCCTTAGCCTATGAAATCTGAAGCAATTCAATGTGTAAACTCATTGCTCCATTAGTAAATTAAATTTCCTTCAGTCTGACTAGCAGTAGCGGAGTGGCCATCGGGAGAGTCGGGACAATTCCCGTTGGGCCGGTAGTGTTTTGAGGCTGCGAGGGCCGGTCTGATAATAAAACATTGCGAGTTATATAGCAACCCCGTCTGGTGGCCTGATGTGCGGCCGCTTTCCACTGGTCAAACTGTAAAGCCTCTTTGCTCAACACAGTATATAAAAGTGCTCAACCTGTTCGGTAGGTCCAGCCATGTTTAGGATTTTAAAAAATATAGGGGGATCATTGAACAGCCCCTCCCCAAATGGCATAGCCTGTCGGCCTTTGATGTAAAAAGCTGCGCCACGGAATGCCTGTTTATTGCAGTACATATGCGGTCGGATTGATCCATCAAGATGATAGACTATTTGATAGTTAAGCGGGTTTAAAATCTCTAGCCTAGTGGTCAGTAATGGATCAAATCAGCACATTTGCAAAGGTTTATCTCCATATGGCTATATCTTAATATAAATAAAAATTAGAAGGGTAACTTTGCAGTATCACATCATCCTCACAACATTATTATTTCTCAAACCTTAAAGAAATATTATTTTCAAAGGAACTTTATTCTTACAATTAATTTAAAGATGCACACATTATTCCACATATGATTTGAATATTAGACGAGAGTATATAGCGTCAATAACCGTCTCATATGGCAAAAAGATATAACTTAACATAACAGCATAATGAAATGAATAAATAGACAGGGAAGCAGGATTGGCATGTACATTGTATTATTATTACCAGAAAAACAGCAATATTACTAAAATAAACTCTGAGGTAAATGTGCCAAACACATTAAAATAAATAAGCAATAAAAGTGGAAAAAACATTATTATCTCTCAAAACTTGACAAAAATTATATTTAAAGGAAAAATTCTTACAGTTATTAAAAGATGCACACATTATTCCATATTACTCCCATTTATGAGCACGTTTATCTCTGGCCTCGCTCTGTTATGTAATAGCTGATTGACAGGTGCGCATATCCGTCTTTCAAACAGGTATCATTTTGTATAGTTACTCATTTAGGAAAACTATTACGAATATTACGAAAACGGCAGATTAATAACGATTTGTATTACCCTAGTTTTACTACAAATATGAGACCTTTTTTACCACTGAGGGCCGGTGGTATACACAATTTCCTTGTAGTTTTTGGTCCCACTCCGCCCCTGCTGACAAGTAAAGGAAAATGTTCAAAATTCCTTAAAAAATCGAAGTCATTAGCTTACTCTTTCTGTATTAACTATGCACAAATGGGTCAAAGACTTAAAATTGTAGCCATTGTATGCCCTGTGTTTTGTATGCCCTTGTTTATCTCAATTTATACCAGGTCAGCTCCCAAAGCTCTACCATTTATTAAGAAGAAATGGAATATGTAATATCTGAAAATGTTTTTTAGATCAGTTGTAACGTATCCCCAGGGGCGCCGTAAAGGGGGGAAAAGTTAGGACGATTCTAAGGGCCCATGAACTTTTGAGGGCCCCAGCCAAGGACTGTGCCGCACATGCAACCCCCTTAAGCTGAGCCCTCTTAGCTCCGCCCCGTCTTTACTCTGCGTTTTAGCGCCGTCTTCAATCCACGGTCTCACAGTGCGCGTGAACTTCAGAAGAGAACAAGGTGTGTGTATTTACTGCTATTTCCTATGATATCTGCATATGTGCACTTCCTTACTATAAATGCAGTTTACACAATGTGACGCTGGAGCAATACAATGCAGTTTTCTTTCCACTGTAAAGTCTTCGCTCTGTTCACCCCAGTTTAAAAAAACACAAGGGGATTTACGTTCCATGTTTTGTGTTATGATTCTAACGCGAAGTCAGCCCTTATAAGCTGTTTAATTAACGTAGCTGTATAAGCTAATTAACATAAACTAGAAATGTGATCGGTTACACACTGTTTTGTTTTGTAACGCAATATGCAAAGAAAGGATTTTTATGCAGTCTTAAATCGAGTTGGTTGTGATAAAACTGAAATGCAACTAAGGCTAAACTAGTCAAATTATGTATATTAAAGCTTCTCAACTTGCAACAGGGTTAAGAAATCAATGGAAATCTATGTCGTAATCTGCTATAGTTGTCATTCATTTCATTTTAGAGCCCCGTTGATTAAAAAACAGTCTCATTTAATAACAGTATAGCTGTTTTCTTAAATAATAACTCAACCCTAAACCAACTTTTTTTAGTTAATGATCTGTAAGAATGGGGTTTTGTTAGTGCTGTTCATTGATTTTAGTAAGTTTTTTGACATTTGGATATAAAGTGTTTCAATACTGGTGTAAAAACGTCTGAGTGCTGCCATCTTCAGGTTGAATGGTGGCTACTGCAGTTGAATTTTCTTATTGAATGTTGGGTCCAAAAAATGCCTCGTGATGTAAGCAGGTTCAAGCTCACCACGCCGCTTTGGTCAAGCATTGTTGACCCAGTCTTATTTCAGGCAGAATGTACATAGAAAAGATGCATTGTTGTTGTTCGCCATTTTTAAATGTTACAATGTCGTGTGTGTAACAGCTCAAGTATACAGTATGTCACTGAGACTGTCTCTGAAAATCAGAAAAGTCTCAAATCTTATTGTGAGATAAAAAGCATCACAGTTTAATTTCAAGCATTAATTTCACTATGATTTCAATCGCTGATATGACATTACTCAGTCAATATTAAAGATATCAAGTTTATATTTTCACAAATGTTCTTTACATTATATAGGATGATTTTATGTGGAAAACAGTAAATCACAAAGAAATACTTCAGCTGGGTTTTCACAGGCATGGTCACATTTATCTTTAATCTTTAAGAATGTTGCATTTTCTCTGAATATTTGATTTAATGTACTGTATTTTTCAATTAAATTTGCATTGCACAATGAATTATCTTAGCTGCAGACATTTTAGGTATCTATAAATACTGATAACTGTGGTCAAAACAATATCAAAATAAATAGTTATGTATTATTAAATTACAGACAAAGATTTTGAATAGCTACAGTAGGTTGGATTGTATGTTTGGTACGAAATGGGTATGGGGGGGCCTGACCCCCTATTTTTTCATAGGGCCCAAAATTGCTAGCGGCGCCCCTGCGTATCCCTGTCATCTGCCCTCACTCACCAGACATCATCACCCATAATCTTTTGCACCCCGTCATCTACCATCTTTGATTATTGTCTTCACTTGTTCACCATTACCCGGACACTATAGGCTTGTTCGACTCCATAGCTTTGTCTGACAACTAAGGCAGCTGACTTGTTGCCTCGCTGCCTCATGAGGCAATGACTTTGGAGGCATGATGGCAGCTCCAGGAAATGCATTCAAAATTGAATCCTGTTTGAAATTTAAACAGAGAGAACCCTTGTGATAACTCATCCAATATTTGAACACTACAATACCAATTTCTCGCTAGAAATGCAATTAAAATGTGTAAAAAGTGAAAATATATCTTTATTTTCCCAAAATTTGTGATCCAGCCACTTCCTTGGCCCCCATTTAATTTTTTGAACTCGATCAGGCTCGACCAGAGGCGATTCTAGGGTTAGAGCTTTAGGGGTGCTGAGCACCCAATGAGCTCCGCTGCCACCACCCGCTCTTTTTTCCTACAGAAACCAATAATATGTTTATTGTTAAATAGCTATCATTTTAACATTGGTTCTACTAACTCCAAAATAAAGATTTTTTTGGAGACCTTTCAGGCATGAAAATGGGTCAGGGGTGAAAAAGATGAGTAGAATATTACCCCTCTAGGGTCCGGGAGCATGCTCCCCCTTAGAATTTTTTTTAAAATAACATATTTTAAAGCATCAATCTGATGAGTTTTCAGATCCTTTTTTTTGCCAACCTTTTTATTTCTAATTAATGGTGAGCTAGCACATTTTTGCCATTAATGCCATATTAAAGTCTCAGGACAAAAGGTGGGCTACAGCAGCAGTGTGGGTATGGTTTTATGTGAATATACAGTGTATCGTTTTAAGCCTTTATCAAAATGTCAAATCTCCTAATTTATAACTTTTATGCCTACAACATATGGTAGGTTTATTAATAGTTTGTTAATTTGCATCTTTTCTTTTAACAGTCCTTTAATTGAACCATTACCTTTACTATATGTCTAAAACAAAACACTTGTGACTCCTGCACTAAGGGTTAAAAACGTTACCCCCTTCATATTAGTCTACATGTGACAAACTAAAAAATATTTATTGTCTAGTTTGATAGTCAGACAGTTAGTGATTTCACACATAACTTACCGGTACTGGTGGTATACAGTGATATGTAGTTTGTTTTCACTCTGTTCCAAACGCCATGTTTTCATGACGACTGACCAGAAAAGACGCACGTGATGTCATGTTTACATGACTCCCGATTGTTAAAATAAGTCTCAAATTAACGATAAATCATACAATAAACTTGAACAACGGAGACACACGTATGCAACTTTCCCACTGAGACGCACAAAACTGCATGCGTCTTGCGGAAGAACATTGTAACCGGCGCTACTTCTCTCCGTTTAAGTCTATGGACGAGTCACCCAGGTACTTTGCTACTCCGCAGCACGCGGGTACCCGCCGGACTAAAATAATCCGAAAATAAACACTTATTATACGTGTACCATGGCGATTCATTATAAGACAAAAACACGGCTTGAAAGATTGATTCGTGATGTACTCGCTCATTATAAACATAACGTAAACATTTTGTAAGATTTGAACAAAAAAGTTGCATCACAACACTTTTAACTGATTCTCACTCTGTGTGTGTTTCGCGCTCGGGCTAAGCGATGCAGGTACAGAGAAGTAGAAGAGGATGACACCATTTGCTAAGGGGGGAGGTTTTCATTTTCTACCTTATTATACATTTTAAACCACAAACTACGGAGTATGTTTTGGACATTATTTAACCTGGTCAAAGACGAACGAACATTTTAGAATAATTAAATTTCTTGCCCCAAGTTTTAGGGGTGCTGAGCTCCTTTTTAGGGGTGCTGAAGCACCCCTAAAAAGGGGCTAGCCTCGCCCATGGGCTCGACCGATCACTTTCTCAGTGTATGCCCATGCATAGATTTGTGGGAGAGGACAATAAAGGTATCTCAGGAGACAGGAAGTAAACAAACATCGGATTCATACATGCCTTGATGCCTTCCTGCCTTGGAATGCTGCCTCCGAAGGCTTTTTAGAGCTTTCCGACGCAGCCAAAGTGGCACCGCAAGAACGGACAGGCTGATGACATCATTGTACCGCGATTCAACAGCAGACACCTTCGTGTGATTTCTCAAATCGCTCCCACAGTATTTTGATGTCATCCACCTGTCGGTTCTTGCGGCACCAGATGATGTCAAACAAGCCTTATGGCTGTGTCCAAAAGCTTAGGCAGCTGACTTGTTGCCACGCTGCCTTATTAGGCTAGGTGTATGACTTCATGTGGCGCTGTGCGGACCGATTGGCAGCTGGCTTGAAGCAGTGGATGCCGGTTAGAAATTTTGTCCGACTCATGGTGCCGATGGCATGTGACTGTGACATATTGCATTAAAGTACAGTGAGAGCGATTCAAGAACAACCGGCTGGCTCAGTCGGTAAATCCTTTTCTGAACAGCTGCACGGAGTTCTGATGATGGCTCTTTGTGATTGGCTGCCTCACTAATGACAACAATCATGTGCGTTTTATGGTTAATCCAACCTAAAGTTCCACTAAAAACATTATAAATTCATGTTTTTCCTTAATATAACCTTAAAGGCAGAGTGCACAATGTTTGAAAACCGCTTTGGAAAAGGAGTCGGGCCGATTACCAAAACACACTTGTAGCCAATCAGCAGTAAGGGGCGTGTCTACTAACCAACATCCTTACCGGGGTTGCATATGTGTGTGTGGGGGGGGTCTATCAAAAGAAGGTCCAGATTCTATTGGGGTAGGGGCGTGTATGTTTAGGTGATTTCAAATATCAACATTGGCTTTCAAACATTGTGCACTCTGCCTTTAATATGTTATATTGTGTTATGTAATAAAATAAAAGAAACGGAAGACCAAACTGTATTGGAATTTTAATAATGTAGGCTTATGTTTCTCATTATGTTTGGGCGTACAATATAAGCAGTATTTAAAATATGCAATATAAAGGGTTTCTGGTTGAAACTTTTTATTAAAAGTTTTTTTTTTTGACAAATTCACTATTTAACTCAATTCATTCTCGATTATAAAAAGGAAACATAGCGTACACGTCACTACGGCAAGCAGCAGGTTTCCAACCTGACAGCTTTGTCTTCAACTCCTCCCTCGACTGCGAGCGGCAAACCTCGCCGATCGACCTGCGCAGTGCCGCATGAACTCGAACACATCTATTGACTTTGGTGGCATGAAGGCAGCTCTGAGAAATGCATTCGGACACCCTTCATAGGCAGCGTAATGGAATTCTGTTTGAAATGTGAACAGAGAGCACCTTTGTGATAACTCATCTGTATTTGAAAACCACAATACTACTTTTCTCACTTTATTATAAATAAAATATTACTTTATTTACAATAAATTGATTTCTTGGCCGCCGTTTTATTTTTATCAACCAGGGTCGACCAATCACATTCCCAGTGCATACCCATGTATAGTGGGACAGGACAATGATGGTATCTCAGGAGACAGGAAGTAAACAAACATTGGATTTGGATGTGCCATGATGCCTTCATGCCTTGGAATGCTGCCTCAGAAGGCAGGATTTTAGAGCTTTTGGATGCAGCCTATACTGTTTATACTAGGGGTGACCCCGAATAGTCGAAGATTCGATGCATCGATAGGAGAAGCCTGATTCGACTACCAATCTCATAGTCGAATCGTCGCAGATGTGTTATGAAATGAGGATCATTTAATTTTGGCCGTATGGGTGCACACATTATCTGATTTCACATATAACAGCTTTCTCACAATATATTAATATACTGCATATTATGATAATGCTGCAAATAATATGTGAAGTAGCAGCTTTCAATAAATATTTTTAAAATGCGTTAATAAATCCAACAACCCCTGTGACCGGACTTCACGTCCATAAGAGGTCTCTATGTTATTAAAGCCTTGCCTCTTTGTTTCGACATTTAAAAGACAAAGCTGGCAAATTAAACTATGTCTTTCGTTCTTTTAATAATTTCTATATTTTATTTTATTTATAAATCACTTTGGGTTATCTGATTTAACTATTTGGCTTGTGTTTTGTTTCCGTGCACTTGAGGCATTTTGCATATTTGTTCTGCACTTTGTTACTTCTGACCTTATTTTATTAAAAAAAATTGTATTTATTATAAACGTAAATTCCGATCTAATTTAAGTATGTAAATTTTGGATAGCTTTTCGTTGTATCGATGTTGCGCTATTGCGTGCTGGCCATGCTTGCGCATGTAATTTAGCCGAACGGTTAGGTGCTCTGCGTCTCATATTTAGGAGTTCATCAAACTAAACATTAAAAAACGGATGTTTTTCGACGAGTATAAGTTTTTAAAATGTATTTAAAACATATATTGTCTATCTTAAAGTTAAACTACAAAACAGATAAGCCGTTTTTTTTATTTCGGTGATGAAACGGAAACTAGTATCTGCACCGAACCTATTTCTGCCTGACACGAATGTCTTTCTTGTGATTTAATATTATGGTCAGTCGGTGTTCACTTTCAAATTATACCAAAGAGATTCCTGAAATAAATAATATCATCCGGTCTTTCTGTATCTAAAGTGAATACAGAGATGATCAAAGTCAAAGCAAGCAAGCAGGTATTTCTGTGCTAAATAATAACGCGTAGTGTCTATATAATCATTAATTTCAGTGTTTTTCTTGTTATAAATTAACGTTTAATGAATTGTAAATAAAGATTAGTTTTTATCATTTACAGTCACAATCACAAATTATTTGTCATTTCTCATTTGTCGGTTTTTTTTGGTCATGACTGCTTTGACGCGCTATCTCCAAATTAAATAAAAACACGTAATTGTAGCCGGAGTTTCCAAGGCAGGATTACCTTTGTTATTTTTTTAGGTTTAGTTATCAAAATGTATTTTTGTGTGATGTTCTGTAGATCGTGGCTTTAAAATGTTATGAGGAATAATTAAACAAATGTTGCCTTACATTTTACCTTAAAAAAAATATATATAAATGCATCGTCAGTTTTGTCTTCGTTTATTACTTGAAAGACAGTTTTGGTCACTTTATCAGACAGTTGTTTATGTGTGCTGTTTGTGAAAGAAAATAAAAGTTACCAATTTGTACCTGGTCTGGCCCCCTCCATACCCATGCATACAAACATAGATGATTCGACTATCGGTCGACTATGGAAAGATTCGAAAATTCTGATTCGAATATGTAAATCCTTAGTCGAGGACACCCCTAGTTTATACTAACCATTGTCTTCATTCATTTACTTATCATCTGTGAAATAAAGTTATATGTTTAGTTCTGCCTGTCGTCCTCCTTGTTCTTCCTACACATACTGCGACATCAATGACATACACAACCAGTTTACAAAGTGAATATGTAAAGAGAACATAATATAATCTACAAAAAAGTTTAATATAACTGTTTTATTAATATTTTTTGTTTAGGATTGACACTTAAAGGTCCCTCAGGTCCTCTAGTTGTTCCTCTGGGAGGTTCAGTGGTTCTGCCCTGTTCTGTTGATTCACTCTTACCACTGAAGGATCTGGAGGTGGATTGGAAAAGAACGGACACACAGACTCTCATTCATCTGTATCAAGATGAAGATATCAGACCAGAGGCTCAAAATCAGTATTATCATGATAGAGCTCATTTCTTCACTGAAGACATTAAACATGGAAACTTCTCCCTACTGTTGAACAATCTGACAGCTGAAGATGAGGGACAATACACATGTAAAGTTTACTCTGGACAAGAGTCTGGAGAAACTGTGGTGGAAATTAAACATGTTGGTGAGTTTGATAACATACATTTCTGGTTCTTGTTTAATAGATTTTAGAAATAGAATGTAATATTGAATTTATTTGCTCGGATATTTTTAATTTCAGAGCGTTTTATAGTGTCAGGATCTAGTCCCTCCATATCTGCATATGTGGGTGAGGACGTAACACTGAGCTGCTCTGTGAACTCTCACATCAAACCTGAAGAGATTGAAGAGGTTTCATGGAAGAAAATAAATAAAGATGAAGAAATCCTGGTTCTGCTCTATGAAAACAATAAAACTCTATCAGAATCATCAGATGAGCGATACAGAGACAGAGTTGAGTTCTTCGCTGATGAAATCCACAGAGGAAACTTCTCTCTCAGACTGAAGAGAATCAGAACTGAAGATAAAGGAGTTTACATCTGTCAAGTGTTTGCTGGACAACTTTCAGCAAACACAACTGTAATACTGGATAGACTGGGTGAGTCAATGGATATATAATTAACAATACAAT
The DNA here is from genome assembly GCF_030506205.2 of Paramisgurnus dabryanus. Taxonomy (NCBI): domain Eukaryota; kingdom Metazoa; phylum Chordata; class Actinopteri; order Cypriniformes; family Cobitidae; genus Paramisgurnus; species Paramisgurnus dabryanus. The sequence continues at coordinate 10,118,411 of NC_133339.1, forward strand.
ACAATATCATGCAAGTATAAGCCATGGCAGACACTACGGGAGCTTCCAAGCACTTTGAGAAAGAAGGAAAGCAGCATGGTCACAAATCCTGCACAGTTTTAGACACGAAATCTGAAGCGCCCCTTGTTTGGCTTATTTATCAACTAATTGTATTACAACTCTTACTATCGATCAATCAGCGAGGCCCTCGAATTTCAAGAGCGGTGTTAAAAACTCGGACAAAATTCTCATAGAGAAGAAATAAGCATGTAAATACGCTTTCCATTGGGGTGAAATCAAGTCTGATATCCCCTCAGTGTCACATGAGCCACTATACAATGCACACACATACAGGGTTCTCCGGCCCAGCACGTTAGTACAGAGAGGACTGTATGAACGAATCTGTGTCAAAAACAGTGAGGAGATCAAACATCACAAAGGGTTAGACAGCCTCAACATTAAACCTCACCGACAAGAACTACAAACACTGCTGCATACACAAACATAAATTACACATCACTGTAATTATTGTTTCTATTCTGTAACAACAGTTTCATATTATATCTCTATTAAACTTTATTTTTAATTCAACTGTGGCACTCACAAGTTGTCAAATGCTTTGCTGGATTGTGCCATAAATGAAACGCTATTGGTTAAATAAACAGCATCAATGTACTCTCAAAAAAAGATCATACATGTTTGAAAGAAAATGCTAATGAGGAAAGGATGATAGAAGTTTATTAATTCACAAAGGTGTTTCTCATATAGAGCACTACAATATGTGTCAGTATCAGGGCCGGCGCCATGAGGGGGCCATTCATGTTGAATGGGATTTTTATGATAAAATGTGCTATTTGAAAATCACATTTGCCTTGTGTATTGTCTTCCTAAAGTGCATTTTATAGGCTAATTATTTAACAACAACAAAAACAAGTGTGCATGTATTCCATCATGACGTTACTAAACACACGCCCACTTTGTTTGTGTTGACGCACGCCGATGTAGGCCCGTGTTTAGCCAATCACAAGTGATAGCAGCTGCAGCCAGCCAGCTCTCAGTCTCAGCGGGAAATCAAGATGTCGAAGTGGGAAAGTATGTAAAAGTTACAGAAAGGAGGTGGGAGAGTGACCCGGGTATGCCCTGTAGCAGTGGATATGTGGAAAATAGTACCATGGACATTCGAAAACGGATTAAAAAGAAACTACAGCAACTGCCACTACTACCTTTGGGTCTTAACTTCAAATGAGCAGTGTTGTGCTAATTTGTAACTTTAGGTATGCGGTTTTTTGTTGTTGTATATAGTAAGAGTGTTCAGATGCTCTGTACATTGCTCACTATAGCTGTAGTTTTTGTGGTTGTATTACAGAGATGTTTGTTTATAACACGTTAAAACTTAAGGGACATACCGAAGCTATATGTATTTTCTAGCTGGGAGAATTATATGCATTCATGTGATCGCCCCCTCTGGTATTTCAGACGCCCCCTCATCAGCGCTCGGCCGGCGCCGGCACTGCTCAGTATTACTCAACTGTATCTAATGATGCTACAGCAGATTTCATGTTTTACACTATTGAGTTCACTGTGTGAATACTGATATATTGACATTCAGGGCCCTATCTTGCACCCAGCGCAATTGACTTTGTCAGTGACGCATGTATCATTCGTATTTTGCAACGGCGCACAGCGGGTTTTTCCCTCCACAGACGCACGTCGACAAACTAGGGAATGAACTTGCGCTCCCTGGGCGTTTCAGCGCAAAAAAAGAGGCGTGTTCCGGCGCAAACCATCCCTGATGCTATTTTGCAGTTTCAAAAAACAATTGCGCCACTGACCAGAAAAAAAAGTTTAAAGTCAGTGGCGCGTTGCGCGTTGTTCATTATGCTATTTTAAGGGCGCATGCTTGACCATAATGTATAGCGTGCACAACGTGCATACACTTTGCTTATCTAATCTACACAGATGCAACAGTTATTTTTGCAAATCATAAATTGTTACACTAAAAAATATTAATACACGAGATAAGGGGAATCATAGTGGTGAGCATTGTGGTGATAGTTTTTATTTATTGTGTGGCTGCGTTAAAAAATTCTCATGCAAATAACGATTAAAATATTTTCATAAGTTTGTTGTGTGGCTGTATTAAGTTTATTTTATGTAAATAATAATTTAAATGTTTTCATAAGAAACCTTAATGTATATGAACTTGATTTGTAAGAGTACTTTGGGGTTGGACCTTGCTTGCGTTTCTTGGGTCCGATTTCAAAGCCCCCAAACCCTTTCAGCGGTGAGGGTTGACGCAGCGATGTCCTCTGCTGGCGTCAGGTCCTGAGGCAGATCCACCTCCCGTTACACGGCGTGCCCGATTTATGCTGGCAAGCTTGGGATTCCCCCGTACAAGGACGTCGGTCTCCTCGGCTGTGAACCGCTCCTGGCGTGCGCCTGGTAAATCCGTCATAATAATAGCAACCCGCCACGGAACTTGCGCCCTTGCGTTTAAAGGGAATGTTGGATAGCGTTCTGATTGGTTTATTTGACGTTACGCCCAAACCACACCTATGCATAATGAACCTACTTCAGACCAACCCCTTATTGATTTGCGCCCGGCGCAAGAGTTATTTCTCACGCCGGGAAAATAGCAACAGCGCCCAAGATCCGCCCACAAACTCACTTGCGCGTTGCGCTTCGCACTTGCGTTTCAGATCGTTAAAGTAGGGTCCTCAGTGTGTGTGTGTGTGTGTGTGTGTGTGTGGGTTGGTCTATGTGGTTTACGAGGATAGTGTATAATAACATGTTTATTATGCTATAAAGGTGGTTTACGGGGACACAGACAGTGTCCCCATAAACGGAAAAGCTAAAAAAAACATACTAAATGGTAGTTTTTCATAGATTAAAGACTGGCAACAGGTTTTTGTGACATTGGGGTTAGGGATTGGGGTAGGTAAGGGGAATAGAATATAACAGTTTGGACAGTATAAAATGCATTGTGTCTATGGAGATGTCCCCGCAAACCACATACACCAACATGTGTGTGTGTGTCTGTGTGTTTGTATATAAATTAATATATTCTTGTGATACTTGTTGTAAGGAAATAATCATAACATCCTGTGTCTAGTAATTGTGTCCTGAACTGTGTGTATGTAACAGGTTTCTCTGGTTTACACATATTGGTGTTGATTCTGTGCATTGCTGCATGTGGATCTGCTCTTCTGTTCTGGACTCTCATCTACTGTATATCAAACAACACAGGTATGTTTACAAGAAATCTATTCCTCAGTTCAGAGAGTTATGAGTCTTTTTTTTGCACATGACACAGAGACAATAAATAAAGTTAAAATAAAAGAAATCTGCACTTCTGATAAACAATAAATGTTTGTTAATAATTACATACAAAACAGATTTAATGTAAATTAAATTTCAAGTCTTTTTCAGGTTTTTTTGTGGAAAGTTCTTATAATTTTTTTCTGGGAGGTTCAGTGGTTCTGCCCTGTATCATTGATTCACATTTGTTCCCAAACAATCTAAAGGTGAAATGGAGCAAAAAAAAAACCTTAATCAATACCTTATTATCATTTAGTCATTCATAATATGTAATATAAAATGTATGGTCCTAGACAGTAAAGTCAGTTTTTAACAGCCATGTAAGGGATAATGTATAGGCAGCAGGTTGTTATTGCAGAAATAAGCTCCAACAGTATCTCCAACAGTATCTCCGGGATGCGGCATTTGAATGCTATTTTCTTTTTACTTTTTTTAAAGCGTGTTGATATCAGTTCAAGTCACGAGTTCGCCTACAAATAGTATGAGAGGAGCACAGGTTTCACTCTCAACCAAACTAACAAACTAGCCAATCAGAAGTAGAATGGGGCGGGTCTTGGAGTGTGGTTTAGATCCAGCTGCAACCCATCAAAGATGCCAAGCGGAGAGCAAGTAAACGTAGCCTGCAGGATGAAGAGTAAGGTGCCAATCACACCAAACACATTTAAACACTTGGAAATGCAAGGCGCACCACACTGCCTTTTCTTTTTGGTCACTTAAAAAAAGAGCAGTGCGGCGTGGCTTTCTATATTGCTAGGCAACCAATGAGGCAGCTGTCCTGTCAATCAAATATTGAAGCGTGAGCGCTCATTTTCATCCGTAGAAACATTAATCTTTATTGAAAATGGGTCATATTCGTAGTCGAAATGTAACATAAATTTAGAAGTTGGTGCCTGTTTGACCAAGAAAAGACAGAACATGACATTAGGGCGCATTTGTATGAAAAACAACAACTCCCACAATGTACCACAACGCACAGCTCTGCAAGCCACTCCCATTAATCAGAGCACCTCTCAGCTGTATGCTATTGTATACATAAATGCCACGTTAGTATAAGAAAGAAAATAGAAACACTCACTTTATAGTCAGACGTCCGTTTATCCCTGCAGGCTTTGGCTGTCGCTTCCAGTTTAGGTTTCTAAAATATGTATTCAGGACGCCGCTACGGTACGAAGCTTGGGTGTTTGTTTCACCACACAAACAAATTGTGTTGTAGGAGCAGGCTTCACTCAGTTTCTTATTTATTTTTGAGAGTGCTTGGCCAAATGTGTAAATATTCCCAAAGAAGAAAATGCCACACCCTGCACACAAATGCGTCCACCACACAATATGTATACTCCGCGCTTGTGCTCGTAAGTCGAAACGCGTCTGTGAAATAAACACGCGCAAAATACCTCTCTTGCCCGGGACCATTCACCAAACAAACGTCCCAATCTACCAGTGCACGATAGGTATTCTCGGGTGGCTCCGCCTCATGGTTTAATGCCTGCTGTATGTGGTTGCCTGCATTATTTTTTAAGAGCTGCAATAAAACTTCCTGGTTTCTCTTTAGTGTCTAATTCATTCATTTAACAAATTTTATATTGGGGGCATCCAAGTTATTTGAAATATTTGAACTTTTTTAAAGTAACGCAATAGTTACTTTGCCTGGTAATTAGTTACTTTTATAATGATGTAACGCAGTTACTAACTCAGTTACTTTTTTTGAGAAGTAACTAGTAACTATAACTAATTACTTTTTTAAAGTAACGTTGCCAACACTGTTGGTAAGCGATCTAATGTTAAGAAGGCCGAATTTTAACATTTGAGTTTCATCTGTTAATGTATTGTTTTCTAATTTTATATTAATAAGATTTGTAAGAGACGAGGTAAACGGTGCTCTGTATTTGTTTGTTCGAGGAACAGAAAAAAATAAACTCTATGTGCTGGGATATATGTGATCTTGACATGTCATGGCAGCTTACAGATGGACGGTTAAGCCGATCTGTCGGTTTCCTGACCTGGGCCCTGGATAGTCAGACAATATCACAAGTAAAACAAGTATTGGTCAGATTTCGAGAGAGTATAGCACTTCCTTTCCAGGACGGATGGAGGCCATCTCTCTTTAGCAGGTCAGGTCTCCCCCAGAAATGCTTCCAATTGTCTATAAACCCTACGTTATGCTGTGGGCACCACTTTGACATCCAGCCATGAAGTAACACTAATCTACTGTAAGTCTCATCACCCTGGTAGGCTGGGAGGGGACCAGAGCATATTACATTGTCTGACATTGTTTTTGAAATTTCACACACCTCTTTAATAGTATCTTTGGTGATCTCCGACTGGCGGAGTCTGGTGTCATTCGTGCTGGCGTGAATAACAATCTTAGAAAACTTACGCTTAGCATTAGCCAGCACTTTAAGTTTAGATCTAATGTCAGACACTCTGGCTCCCGGTATACAATCGACTATGGTGGCTAGTGCCTCAATGTCCACGTTCCTTAGTATAGAATCATCAATAACCAGGGCACTTTTAACAGACTTCTCAGCTGGTATGCTGCTGAGGGGGGAGAATCTGTTAGATAGAATCACAGGAGCATGGGGGGGGGGGGGGCGGATACGACTATGCCGCCTGACAGTCACCCAGTTAGTCAGCCGCCTTGACTCTGATGTAGGAACTCAGAGTCAAAGCTTGGACTATCGACGGCGAGGTACTCGTGTGGAATACCTCGTGGACTGGGAGGACTATGGCCCCAAAGAACGCTTGTGGGTTCCCTGTGAGGACATCTTAGATCCCACTCTCCTTACTCAGTTTCACTCCGACCACTCCGATTGTCCTGCTCCCAGACCCAGAGGGAGACCTCGCCGCTGTGCACCTCCTTCCCAACCGGCGTCAAGAGCCGCCTCGGGAGGAGGGGGTACTGTCAGGATCCCATTACCAAAACCATCCACATCTTCATTCACTCCTCCCACTCGTTCTCAATCCCCGAATACTAATCACCATCACCTGTGTCCCATCACTATTTCCCTTTAAATAACTCACCTTCACTCTCAGTCCCTGTCTGGTCTCATCACATGAACACTAGACTCACCCACTTCCCTTACCTGGCAATCTGCATACTCTTCATCCAAGACCCGTCCAATCCGATCGTCCTTATATCCTGCAACAGAGACATTATTATCACTCAGCTAAGTGCTCATAGAAACTGCCTATATCTATACTTACCTGTTTGCTCTCCATCTTTGTGTGTGTTTCAATAAAGATCATTTCTATTTACCTTCAGTCTCCTTCTGGGTATCTAGTTTGACAATTCTCATTAAAAATTTACTTTATTCTTGTTAAATAACAACTTTTATTTTCAAACTTATATTTATTCTGACTTTATTCTCGTTAAATAATGGCTTTATTCTCGCATTTTAATGACTTTAATCTCGAGATGGATAAATTTTTTTATTTTAGCTTGGCCCTAATCCTCCTTCGTAGATTATAGTTTGCTAAAATTGCAAATTTTTTTCATACTGAAAGACAGCCTAAAGTATAGGTTAACTAAGTGATCCAACTCCGACTATTGATCTCAGCATACAGAACGTAACTTGATTAAAAGTGTATTTTTTTTTCGATTTAAAGTTTCTAAAATCAAAATTTTACGACTTTGCTCTCACTAAATAATGACTTTATTCACAAAATTTTACGACTTTACTCTCGTTAAATAATTACTTTATTCTTAAAATTTTACGACTTTACTCTCGTTAAATAATGACTTTATGCTAAACATTTTACGACTTTACTCCTCGTTAAATAATGACTTTATGCTTAAAATTTTACGACTTTTCTCGTTAAATAATGACTTTATGCTCAAAATTTTACAACTTTACTCTCGTTAAATAATGACTTTATTCTCGAAATTTTATGACTTATTCTCGTTAAATAATTACTTTATTCTCGAAGTTTTACAACTTTACTCTCGTTAAATATTGACTTTATGCTCAAAATTTTACGACTTTATTCTCGATAAATAATGACTTTATTCTCAAAATTGTATGACTTGATTCTCGTTATATAATGACTTTATTCTCAAAATTATATTTATCCTGACTTTTCTCTCAAAATTTTATGACTTTACTGTTGTTAAATTATGACTTTATTCTCGCATTTTAATGACTTTAATCATTTTATTTTTTATTTTAGCTTGGCCCTAATCCTCCTTGGTAGGAAAAAGGACAAAAGTGTGACAAATAAATTGTCCACGAATTAGAAATGAACTTGCGTAATATTACAGCAATTGTTTTTATTTTTCAAGACATTTTCTCTATGACTAATCAAAGAAAATTAACATATTAAAATGACTTGGCAATTTTCTTAAAATATATTTTAGTTCATTTTTAATTTTATTCAACCTTGTAATTAATTGTCTAACCATTTTCAGAGTTTGTTGTGAATCATTCTAGTCGGACATGTCATGATCTGGGAAAGTCTGTGGATCTGCCCTGTTTCATTGATCCACGTTTACTGAATGATAGTCTTAAGGTGGAATGGAGAAGATCAGACGCGGAGACTCTTGTTCATCTGTATCAAGATGAAGATATTAGACCGGAGGCTCAGCATCAAGATTATCATGATAGAGCTCATTTCTTCACTGAAGACATTAAACATGGAAACTTTTCACTCAAGTTGAAGGATCTGAGAGAAGAAGATAAAGGAGTCTATACATGTACAGTTTACAGTGGACAGAGATCTGTGTTTTCCATCAGCACAAAACTGATACTTGGTAAGAAAACAGATAAACAACTGAATGAAACAATTGTTTTCAATAGGTTCAGTTTCATTTTCAACTGAACCTATTGAAAACAATTGTTTAATTCAGTTGTTTTGTTAAATTTAAAATAAAACTTGTAAATATATTACTTGGGTTGACCCTGGTCATATATAAACTGAGATATTGTTAAGGTTAAAATCAGAATTAATATTCCTGGCAAAAAATATCCATTTATCTATTCTCTGAATCTGCTTGTCCTCACAGGGTTGTGATAGGCTGTAACCAGTCTTGGCTGGGCATAGTAGATGCTTATTCATTTACGGAAGAGTATCTTTGCCTTAGCAGTTATTTCACATCTAAAATAAAATGTCTCTTTATTTTCAGGGATATTTGTGAATCTTTCATTTGCTCCTCTGGGAGATTCAGTGGTTCTGCCCTGTTCCATTAGTCCTGAGTTATTAAAGAAAAAGCTGAAGGTGGAATGGAGAAGATCAGATTCAGAGACTCTTGTCCATCTGTATGAAGATGGAGACATTAGACCAAAGGCTCAGCATCAGGATTATCATAAAAGAGCTAATTTCTTCAAAGAGAAGATTAAAAATGGAGACTTCTCTCTCCAGTTGAAGAAAGTGAGAGCTGAAGATAAAGGAGAATACACATGTAAAGTTTACTGTGAGGACGATTCACCACTTTCACTCAACAACACTTTAAAACTGGGTAAGTGAATAATAAAATAAAATACAACTAAATCTAGTATTGTAGCTGTCAAAACATAATTTTAGTTTAGACATTTAGTTGAAGTATTAAATTTGAAGTGAGTTTACATAGAGTGAAATATAATAAAACTGTCAGATATTGTTATACACATATTTTAAAGGTTCCGTGTTTTTGAAGCTGTGGTTGTGTTTGTGGTGCACAATGTACTTATCTCTATACCATTGTTTTCACTGTCCTAAAAATGGGCTGATGTCTTCCTTGTTCTATGAAGTCCCTCCTTCAGAAGTACGTATTGAGTTCTGATTGTGTAGTTTGTTTAGTGTGTTGTGATTTGATAGCAGCTTAGCTTAGCAGAGCCGTTTGAGCCAAAGCTGGCGACTGACGTATTCCTGTGGGCGGAGTTTAGTCAAAAGTTTTATTGACGTCATTCAACCGGGAAGTAGAGGGCTGTAGGCCAAACCGGCCGTTCGGTGTTGGCTTTGAAAGGGGAATTCTGTTAAAGAAAATATATCGCTTGGCAGTGAGCTTTTGAGCTTTATCATTTCACAGGTATTATTTATGCTCTAACAGCACCTTTACACACTAACTAAAGTTTGAAAAAATGGGATCAGGAAAAACAGGACCTTTAAGCTGAAGGCCAGGGTGCCATGTTGGTTGACCCATAATGTTGTGCTAAGGGCCCTGGCATTCAGTTTGCTTCGGCAGTCTCAGAGCCTGCACAGCATGTGGCTTTAGAGTAACTGTACTCATCCTCATGAAATGGCTCTGATATCTAAAACGGATACTTGTCCTAATTGACAGGAACATTTAGTACACAGAGGCACTGCACAGCAAAATCATCAGTGTTAAATGTACAGTGCAGTGTACATTTAACGCTAGTGATTTTGTTGTGTGGCAGCATAGGTTGTGAGAATCCATGGAAATGAATAAGACACATCAGTATGTTTCTCTACATCATTTTGTAGTATAAATAGTGCAAAAATAGTACAAATAAATGTATAAATGTCAAAATAGTACCCAGATAAATGAATACCCTCATTCAGCCGAATAAATGAAGTGTGTGTAATGTAGGACACTTACTGCACTCAAAAGTTGTAGTTTTTCCTTATGTACAACAGTGAAAGTGAAATATTTTGAGCCTAGTTTTAAACATTAACTATCTGTGATATCTGTTGTTGTGTGTACAACAACAAAGGCGTTTGGGATTGTGTGTATTTGCAAATTTATGAGATTGATATCATTGAATGGACAAAACACCACAGTTTCACAAGTGCTGTAAATAATTGAAAATCATCTGAAAAACTACAAAAACACCAAAGTCTTAATCTTGAAGTCTTAATCTTAATTAATCTTGGTTTACATTTCATTAAAATGGAAAACGTGGGGCATAGACAAAAGAAAATTAATAAGAATTAAGTTGTCTCTTGATGAAACATTTCTTGTGGAAAAATGTGTTTCTGGAATGCTTGTATAGTTTATGGTAAACATTTTATCATTGTTTAATCATGTTTAATAATTTCTAACATACTTGTGTGGTACTTGGTTGAAACACACACACACATGCACAGACACACATTCTGGTTTCCATGTTTTGTGGGGACATTCCATAGACGTAATGCATTTTATACTGTACAAACTGTATATTCTATTTCCCTTACCTACCCCATTCCCTAACCCCAACCATCACAGAAACCATTCAGCTACTTCACATTTTCAATAAACATCATTCTGTTGATTTATAAGCTTGTTTCCTCATGGGGACATCAAAATGTCCCCACAAGGTCACAAAAACAGTGGTATTCCTATCTTTGAGGGAACAATGTGATAATTACCAGTTACACACACACACACACACACACACAAACACACGGGATGTGTTAGTTATGAAGCTTCTATGTTACTGGTTAGTAAAGCTTTAAGTAATCATGTCTTTTAATTTTTAGGGTTTTGTGTGGATTGCACTGTGGTTTCTCAGGGAGGTTCAGTGCTTTTGCCCTGTTCCACTAATCTACGTTTCATAACTGATAGTATTAAGGCAGAATGGAGAAGATCAGACTCACAGACTCTCATTCATCTGTATCAAGATGGAGATATCAAACCAGAGGCTCAACATCCGGATTATCATGATAGAGCTCATTTCTTCACTGAAGACATTAAACATGGAAACTTATCACTCCGACTGGACCACATAAGGACTGAAGATGAGGGACAATACACATGTGAAGTTTACAGAGGGCAGAATTCTGTGTTTTCTGGCAACACAAGTTTGACACTCAGACTACTACGTAAGTATTCGACGCTATCCAATTGCAATTTGTATGTATTTTACGAGGTGGCCAATTCTTATTACTTCATACGAACACATTTGTAAATGTTTGTACGATTTTCCTTGACCCCTGTGACGTTGGGGTTAGGGGCAGGGTTAGGTGTTGGGTTCTGTTATTGTTTTTTATGATAATCGTAAGTTTCTGCACAATTAACTTCATATGAATTTATACGAATTTGCCAACTCGTAAAATATGTACGAATTCTAGTGAGATCAGGCTAGTATGTAACGGTGGTCGCCTTAACTCAATTTACTTTATAAAAATCTTTGGTCTAGGCGGGTTTCGAAACCGGGTCAACCACGCGGTGGCCTAACGCACTACCGCGGCGCCACCATTTGGTCACATGATAGGCGGCTTTCACACACCTAGGTAGACTGGCCAAGGTAAATTTATAATATAAAAAAAAACAAAATGTTCGGGCGCCAGACAGGTTTAACCCCGTCGAAGTGATAGAGTTAGGTAAATCCCAGATAACAAAAACCATCCGTTACCACACAAAAAAAACAAAAAAAAAACAAAGTCTCAATAGCAGTCCACATCAATGCAATTTATTAATTCATTCATAAAAAACACAAAAAAACACGTCTTCACAATCCTGTAGTGACCGCGTCTCTGGTTTGTTTCCGAACTGGCAGATTCGTGTCCCACATCATTCATACATTGTACATAAAAAAAGAAACATTACGTAAATATTAAGTGCATTTTATACATATAAACATCACATTTACTTGCAAATCATGACAGTAGAAAATAACGACTAACACAAATAAGAAAAACGAACCCGCTTGAATGTGCAGATGTGAATAGTGTGTTCATGTTATGATGTGCGTGTGTAATGGTGGATGAATGAGCGTGGATAACGATGGAGTACAGACACTAACCCAAGTTTTGCTGTGATGAATCTCACTGAAGTGGAGTGTAAGGAACCTCTGGGACACACAAAGTCGGCGAATCTCATTCGGTCGATAGTTTAGCTCATTAGCTGTTGATCCGGGAATCCGAGAATCTGAGCAAAGCTCTGTGTCGCTCGCTCCGGTAATAACAACAAACACTTCTTCTCCTGACCAAACGCCGTCCGTCCTCCCACAGCAGGCCAAACACTCACACCAGGTAAACAAACACTTCTTAGACGCGGTACTTCCGGGCTCGTCACACTCCCTTTTATCTCATTTCCTTCACCACGTGACTATAGCACGTCATCCATTCCCAAAAAGCGGAAGTAAACAAATACTGTGCATCCATTCAAAACATAAGGTGCTATTTTTTTCCTTTTTTCTTTATTTTTTTCACATTGCCACACTCTCCCCCCCGGAAAAAACAACCTATGGTTGGACGAAAACAACAACAAACAACACAAAAATAACTCAAAAACAAAATAGGTTAGAAACCTAGGAACTCATCCTCATCAGAGGTGTCTTGAAACAACTGGCAAAGTTTGTCCTTTTCATGAGACTCCAATTCCTCAGCTGTGGGAAAGCACATTTTTAAGTTACAGACATGCACTGTACGTACATCCTCTCCGGTGTCTTCCAGGGCTATCCGATAATTCACCGGACCCAGTTGCTGCACAATACGGTAAGGCCCCTTGCATTTTGGTGCTAATTTTGCAGAAAAATTACGTAATGCACTAGACTGAGGGAAGTTACGTAACCATACACGATCTTTGTCTTTGAATGTTAAGTCTCTCCTCTTGTTGTTATAATTTCTCAGTTGTCTCTTCTTGGCTTTCTCACTGTTTTCTTTTGCTTGCAATTGAACATCTTTAACTCATCGCTAGAAATAGGATACGTTCCAACAGCTTTCAAACTAGCAGTTATTAAACCGCTGATTAAAAAACCACAGCTTGACCAAGGAGAACTTAATAACTTTAGACCAATCTCAAATCTCCCTTTTCTTTCGAAAATATTAGAAAAGGTAGTGGCAAGCCAGTTACGCACATTCTTGACAAATAATAGTACATATGAAAAGTTCCAATCAGGATTCAGGCCCCACCATAGCACAGAGACAGCGTTGCTTAGAGTTACAAATGACCTCCTATTAACATCCGATCGTGGTGAAATCTCAATTCTTATATTACTAGACCTTAGTGCAGCATTTGACACAATAGACCACAGAATCCTACTCAATAGACTAGAAAACTATGTTGGTATCAGTGGTCAGGCACTAGCCTGGTTAAGGTCATATCTAACCAATCGCTATCACTTTGTTTATGTAAATGAGGAAGAGTCATATCACTCCCTGGTTAAATACGGTGTACCGCAGGGATCAGTTTTAGGTCCTATCCTGTTCTCGTTATACATGTTACCCCTAGGAGACATTATCAGGAAACATAACATAAGTTTTCACTGCTATGCGGATGATACCCAGCTTTACATCTCCTCGCATCCCAGCGAAACACACACGTTTTCTAAGCTAAAAGACTGCATTAGCGATGTTAGTGACTGGATGGCACATAACTTTCTTAAGCTCAACTCCAATAAGACAGAGGTACTTATTATTGAACCAAATCGCTACAAACATAATATGTCAGATTACAAATTGTACATAGATGGCTGTACTGTGGTGCCATCTTCCACGGTTAGGAACTTAGGTGTGATGTTCGACAGCAACTTATCCTTTGATAGTCATATCGCCAACGTCTGCCGCACAGCATTCTTCCATCTTAGAAATATCTCAAAAATACGCCATATGCTGTCTACATCTGACGCGGAGAAGCTTATTCATGCTTTTATGACCTCTAGAATAGACTATTGTAACTCGCTACTCGGGGGATGCCATTCAAATCAGATCAACAAGCTTCAGCTAGTTCAAAACGCTTCTGCAAGGGTACTTACTCGATCTAAGAAGTATGACCACATAAGCCCAATTCTGGCATCTTTACACTGGCTACCAGTTAAATATCGCATCCAATTTAAAATATCACTAATCACCTACAAAGCTTTAAATGGCTTAGCACCCTCATATCTTAGAGAATTACTATCAGAATACAATCCATCACGCACACTACGGTCGCAAAATTCTGGCCTATTGATTATCCCTAGACTATCAAAAGTGTCTAAAAGTGGAAGATCCTTTTCCTACTTAGCCCCTAAGCTCTGGAATGATTTACCAACCGATGTCCGAGAATCAGACACAGTCGATCATTTTAAATCTAGACTTAAAACTTTTCTCTTCAACAAAGCATTCGCATAATTTGTCTAGTAAAGGTTCTTAACTCGCAATAGTTATTTTCACGGAACAAAGCACTCACGGTCATAACACAGACCAACCAAATAAATAAATAAAAACCTTTTCTGCATGAACACTTAAAATGAATTGCATTAAATAGTTTGCCACCATTTGCCACTGAACCTGCATTAACGACGACAGTGGGGCTTCCGGCCTTAGTCAAACGGTTTGGCACGTATGGTCGGGTTGCGATTTTGGTGCTTTCGTGTGTCTTGTGAATAGTATGCCATACAGACCCGTTTGCCACTGAACCTGCATTAACGACGACAGTGGGGCCTCCAGCCTTAGTCAAACGGGTTGGTATGTATGGTCGGGTTGCGTTTTTCGCGCTTTCGTGTGTCTTGTGAATAGTATGCCATACATACCCGTTTGCCACTGAACCTGCATTAACGACGACAGTGGGGCCTCCAGCCTTAGTCAAACGGGTTGGCACGTATGGTCGGGTTGCGATTTTGGCGCTATCGTAAGTCTTATGAATAGTATGCCATACAGACCCGTTTGCCACTGAACCTGCATTAACGACGACAGTGGGGCCTCCAGCCTTAGTCAAACGGGTTGGTATGTATGGTCGGGTTGCGTTTTTCGCGCTTTCGTGTGTCTTGTGAATAGTATGCCATACAGACCCGTTTGCCACTGAACCTGCATTAACGACGACAGTGGGGCCTCTCAGCCTTAGTCAAACGGGTTGGCACGTATGGTCGGGTTGCGATTTTGGCGCTATCGTAAGTCTTATGAATAGTATGCCATACAGACCCGTTTGCCACTGAACCTGCATTAACGACGACAGTGGGGCTTCCGGCCTTAGTCAAACGGGTTAACACGTATGGTCGGGTTGCGATGTTTTTGGCGTTTTCTCCTGGTCCTGTAAATGGTATACAATATAGACCCGTTTGCCACTGAACCTGCATTAACGACGACAGTGGGGCTTTAGGCCTTAGTCAAACGGGTCGTCAGGTTTCATTTTCTCTTAAAGATTGGAAGGTGACCCTTATTTACCATATTTACCCTCGCATTGGGCCCCCAATTTGCTAAATCCTCAACTGTGGATAACATAATTATGCCGCAATATTTAGTCTGTATGGAACTAAGCTGAGTTAAACCACATCACTGTGTGACACTTCAATACATATGAACGGCCGCTACGCTAATACGATTTTGTTTTTCTCTCCCTGTCTCGTCCTCGACCCGAGGACGAGACAAACAGACCCAGTCCCGGTAGATGTGAAAGTCGGCACACCTCTGATCTACTGGCTGTCCTTCAACGTTATGCCCAGCTGATACCTGACCAACGATCACCGGCAGAACCGCTTAATCTCCGCTAAATCTCCATTTCCGTTCTCCCAAGGGTTTTTCCCTCCTAGGACTTATTTTTCCTCGGATAAAAGCACGGGGTTTTTTTTCTCCTAGGGGGTTTGTCACCCCGGGGAGGCAGCCTTTTTGGGCTTTACCTAGCTTCCTCTTCTATACGTTGCTTTAGTAATACGTGCAATTATAATATTGAGTCATAGCCGCAGCAAATTTAACTGCTCATGCTTTCATGTATTTTGTTGTGCTATCTGTCGTTTTCTGTGCTTTTCACTGCTTCTATTTATGTAAAGCTGCTTTGAAACAATTGACTTTTGTGAAAAGCGCTATATAAATAAAATTGAATTGAATTGAATTGAATTGAATGATGAACTACATCATAGGAATCAGCATCTGGAGTCAAATTAGTGTTATGCAGGATTTTGTCCATAGGACCTTGGAGTTTTCTGCCAAGTTGGAGTTCTGCTGGCGTTAGTCCAATGGTTTCTTGCACAGCTGAATTTAAAGCAAAACGGAATTTAGGTAAGAACTGGTCCCATTTTTTGTGGTTGTCTTCCACATAGGCAGCCATCATGGTCTTGAGGTTGCGATTAATTCTCTCTGTTAAATTGGTTTGTGGGTGGTAAGCAGTAGTTAATTTGGGAGTAATGCTCCAATTCTCACACAGCTCTTTGAAAACAGAATAAACAAATTGGACACCCCTGTCTGAGATGATGAAATCTGGTACACCCCATCGCGTCAGAATTTCCTTTCTGAAGATAGTGGCAATATTCCGGGCAGTAGCACTTCGCATTGGGAACAATTCCACCCAACGAGAGTAATAATCGACAAAAACAAGTAAGTACTCGTTTTGGCTTGTACTCCGTGGCAAAGGACCCATAATGTCGACTCCCTGCATTTGGTTTGGGCGAGTCGTAGTGATTTGTTGCAGTTTTCCGACAGGTTTTTGAGTATCACTTTTCAATGTTTGACAGGTTGTGCATGCTCTCACATGACGTTTCACGTCAGACCACATGCCTGGCCAGAAAGCCACATTCTGGAGCCTCTTATAAGTTTTGAAGATCCCTCCATGACCACTTAGAGGGCTGGAATGGTAGTGTTGCAGGAATGAGGATCTGAGACTGCTGGGAATGTAAACTCTGTAGTGCAGCTGGTTGTTCGACAGGTATGTCTTTTGATACAGTTTTCCCTCTATTATTTCATATTGATCCTTTAGATCTGCACAATTTTCAGATATTGCTTGCATGAGTTTTATAACATCAGGGTCTTCCTGTTGCTCCTTCCACAAGTCAACATCAGACCACGGCAGTTCTGGATCTTTGTTGCCTGCATACAAGTTACAACTGGAGATTGTAGATGACCTAGATAGAGCATCAGGGGCCACATTGAGTTTCCCTTTCCTGTACTCGATGACAAAATCAAATTTTTGTAATCGCAGGACCCAACAGATGAGACGGCTGGTGGTTTTGGTGGAATTCATGACCCATTGGAGTGCAGAATGGTCAGTGACAACTGTAAAGAGTTTGTATTCCAAATAGTGTTGCCATTTTTCCAGGGCCCACACAACTGCCAGACATTCTTTCTCAGTTGCGGTGTAGTTAAGTTCAGCCCCAGTTAGAGTTCTACTAGCATAAGCAATTACCTCTTCTTTGTCCAGGTCTTTACGTTGTGCCAGGATGGCTCCCAAACCAGTATCACTGGCATCCGTGTATACAATGAAGGGAAGCTGAAAGTCTGGATGACCAAGGATAGGAGGTGTGGTAAGGCAAGCTTTTAATTGTTCAAAGGCCTGTTGACATGGTGTTGTCCATTCAAATCGATGTCCTTTCTTTTTCAGTGAGTTTAGGGGTTCGGCTATTCTTGAGCAGTGGTGTCAAAAGTATTCATATTCATTACTCAAGTAGAAGTATAGATACTAGGGTTTAAAAAGACTTTTGTAGAAGTTGAAGTATCAACTCAAGCTTTTTACTCAAGTAAAAGTGAAAAAGTACTGGTTTCAACACTACTTAAAGTATAAAAGTAAAAGTAATGTAAGGAAAAAATGTCATTACGGAGAAAAGCCTAGGCCGCACCACAGGGGCCTTTTGTGCACTACCCTATCTCCTCTAAAACATGTTTCTGTCATAATAACTATAGTGTTATATTAAAAATGTTAATGTTAAAAAATTTGGGATGCATTAGGGCCAGGGGTGCGCAACATCAGTCCTGGAGTGCCGATGTCCTGCAGATTTTAGCTCCAACCCTTATAAAACCTTGGTTACCTGTAGTTTCAGGTGACTTTATAAACCTTTATTAGTTTGTTCAGGTCTGCTTGTTTAGACCTGGAGCTAAACACTGCAGGACATCGGCACAACATGTTGCCTACCCCTGCACTAGGCCATCTGTTTCAACCACATACGGTATATGCCCATTAAAAATGAACGCATTTTAATACAATGCAAACAAATACATTAAAGCACTGGTTCTCAAACTGGGGGCCGCGAGATGGTGCCAGGGGCCCCAGTTTTATAATATTTTATGAAATACATTACTTTATTATAAATTCTGTGTAATTAAACCTCAGAAAAATAAGGCTACTAAACAAAAGCAATACATTGTATAATTTAATATGTTTTTTTTAATTCAAATTTTAAGTTTTAGAATGTTTATGTCATACATTTTCTTTGGGGGTCGTGAAGGAATCCACTGTACACAAGGGAGGCGAAAAAAAGGTTTGATAACCACTGCATTAAAGAACCATATATGAATACTACTGAGCATTAACATGTGTTCCATAGAGAGGAAGATATGATGACTAGTTGCCTATAAATATTGTAATGGTGCAAAAAGTCAAACTTCAGAGCAGGGTCGCTGATGGCAAAACTTTTACAGTGGTGCCCTCTTTAGTTAAAAAACAACAAAATCACACACAACTATAGTATGTATGAGAATATAAATATGCTATTGTTCTCATTTATAATTGTATTTTGACAGCAACACAAACTACAAATATGCAATTATATATTATATCCTATATTTCTGCATCTGTACTTGTGTAGCTAATGGACTTTAGTATACTTTACTTTAGTCAGTATAAATCCAAGCAATTTTGGAGAATTACTAAATGTCTTTCATGTAAGTAAATTAAAAGTCAGGTTTAAGGAAACAGCTGATGTCTATTAACAAAAGCAAAAGTTGGTATGTATGGTTATGTGTTTGATTGATTTAACACTCAAGCATTCAGCTAAGTAGGTTTTGTTAATGCAAATAAAATTTAGGGCAGTTATTAGCATATACAAAACAACAATGTCTTTAGCATAGATATCTTTGCCATGCTTCAAAACGCAACGCAGCACAATGTCATTTAAGTTGAACAACTGAAGTTACCTGATATAAATTGGTATTGTTACATTATTTAAATCACACAGATGAGTTGGTGTCAGCAGCCAGCTATACATTTACACAGGCTTGTGAATGTGAACTGACCTGAAAGTGATGCGCGAGTTTTATTTCGTACTTTTCCATTTGAAGACAGAATGCCGCGTTCTGTTACTGTACAAACGGATGGCGGATGATATCAAAGCATCGCGAGAGCAAACTGCTCCGCATGCTTTCTAATCGCTCTCGCGGTTCTTTTATGTTTCTCTGTGCAGCGCTATCGAACAAACTTTTGATCATCTGCACTCAGCTGGGGGGGCGGGGATTGCGTACAAACCAATAGGGAGTCGGAATGGTGTATGTTTATACTTCTCATCCAACCACAATCGCATTCATCTGGATGATGCAATTTACCAAGATAGGTTTTTCTTAACGATGACAAGCCGGAATGTAAAAAAAAAGAAAACAAGCCGAAATAATAGAAGTAACGAGGGGATTTTTAAAATGTAAGGAGTAGAAAGTACAGATAATTGCGTGAAAATGTAAGGAGTAGAAGTAAAAAGTCGTCTGAAAAATAATTACTCCAGTAAAGTATAGATACCCAAAATATCTACTTAAGTAAGGTAACGAAGTATTTGTACTTCGTTACTTGACACCTCTGTTCTTGAGAAATTTGGGACGAAACGATGGTACCACCCCGCCAATCCAAGAAACCTCTGAACATCCTTCACATTCTTAGGCACAGGGTAGGTTTGAATGGCTTGTGTTTTGCTTGGGTCTGCTGTATTTCCCTGAACGCTGACAACATGTCCTAGGAAGCTAAGTTCTTGAAGACAAAACTTGCTCTTCTTCAAATTAATTGTTAGACCAGCAGCTTCTAATCTGTAGAGAACTGTTTGTATGTCGTGGAAGTGCTGTGTTATGGAAGGCGAGTAAATGATAATGTCGTCAATGTAGACAAAGCATATTTTCCTCTTGGACTCTCCTAGGACTATCTCCATCAGTCTCTGGAACGTTGCTGGAGCATTCTTAAGACCAAATGGCATAACGTTAAATTCATAGATACCTGCAGAAGAG
This sequence comes from Paramisgurnus dabryanus, assembly GCF_030506205.2. Lineage (NCBI taxonomy): Eukaryota > Metazoa > Chordata > Actinopteri > Cypriniformes > Cobitidae > Paramisgurnus > Paramisgurnus dabryanus. Next base: position 10,138,451 of record NC_133339.1, read on the forward strand.
ATGAAAGCAGTTTTGGCCTTACTGTCAGGGTCCATTGCCACCTGCCAGTATCCACTGTTTAGGTCAATGGTGGAGAAAATTGCTGCTCCTGAGAGTGATTCCAAGATTTCTGTGATATTGGGAAGAGGGTAAGCATCGCTTTCTGTGACAGAGTTTACTTTTCGGTAATCCACGCAGAATCTTAATTTGCCGTCTTTTTTAGGTACTAAGACCACAGGTGAGGCCCAACTAGAGTGAGATGGTTCAATTATTCCTTGGCTCAACATTTCATCAAGCTGCTCTTCCATTGCAAGTTGCTTAACAGGAGACAGTCGATAGGGTCTTTGTTTAATTGGTACCTGACATGTGGAGTAAATGTGGTGTTGCAGAACATCAGTCCGCCCTGTACGGAGTGTACACACTTTAGGGTTACTTGAAAGAATATGGAGCAATCTCTGCTTCCCATCTGGAGGTAAGTGAGCTGCATCCACTGCATTGCTGATTAATGTCTCATCAGTTGAAATATCAGGTTGTAGAGACAGCAGGGGACCTAATGGAGGAACAGCAGTTAATAGCGAGAGGCTTTGTTTGTTTCCCTTGAGTTGTTGTCTTCCTTTCCAGGATTGTGAGTCAACAACTGGTGGAACACTTGCATTTCCTAGTTGAAAAGGATAGTCTTCAGAAGAGGCAATCTGGAAAGAATATTTTTGGTCAATCACATTGATTTGCAGACCACTGAAGAAGATGAAGTCCAAACCCAGGACCACAGCATAAGCTAGGGCGTGGGTTGAAAAAACGGCAGCAGGTATAGTAAAAGACTGATTATGAAGATGTATGGTAGTATTGAACCATCCTAATGGAACCTCTGCTTTCCCATTTGCCAGGTAAAGAGGACCAAGGGACCATGGTTGGAGTTGGTCTAATGAAATAAACTGCCTCATAAGGTTCTCATTGATCAGGGTATAGCTTGCACCAGTATCCACAATAGCCTTACCCGCCCAGGCATCAATACGGATGGGTACAATTAGTTGTTGAGGCACAATCACTTTTTCGTTAGACGGTATAGAGGAGGGTTTTTTCTTGTTGGCTGATTGGTGATGTGCTTTCGTTGCAGCAACAGAGCTGTTGGAAGGTTGACCACTTGATTTAGAGTGATGATAATGCTTTCCACTGTTGGGGTACTGTGAACCAGACGTCTGAGGTGACTGTGGAGAGGTATAGTGGGGACATTTACCTGGTGGATGCTGTCCTCTACATCTCCAACACTGAACTGGCATTTTTTCAGTAGGTCGATTTAAAGGAGGTCTTTGTGAGGGTGAGGACTGTTTAAGGCCCATACGGTCTTCATAGCGAAGCTGTTGCTCAAAATCCTTCTCGAGCTGGTGACCCAGTTTAACCAGTTCTTCCACTGTAGTCACTCGGCTACGTAGTTGGCTGGCGAGGTACGGCTTTATATTCTTCAGTATCATTTTAACAATTTCACCTTCAGTTAAATCTGCCTTCCATCTTTTGCAGAGAGCTCTGTAGGAAAATGAAAAATCTCTAATTGTTTCTGTGTCTTCTTGAACTCTAGTACGAACACGTTCTGCTAGCTCATCTTCGTAGTCCTCAGAAAGTAAAGCAGATAAGAATTCAGCTTCAAAACCATTCCATGTAGTTATGTTTGTTCGACTTACTTCCCACCAGTCTCGTGCTGTTCCGTATAAGACAGTACGAAAAGTAGCCAAAATATCTGCATCTGGTAGGGGATGAAGGGCCAAAAAATCTTGACATTTAGTGAGATATAATAGTGGGTTTGCATCATCAGAAGGCCTTCCAAAAGTAGGAAAGGTTAATTTAATGTGGTCGCTTTTAACCATGGTGCTGGAAGAGAGGCTGGAGCAGACACCCCAGTTACAGAAGTAGAATCAGATGGCGGAGATGCTGAAATGGTAGAACTAGGCACTGGTGGTACTGATACACTGGACTTCAGTTGCTCCTCCTTTGTCCTCTTGACACTTTGAAAACCTTTTTCAACTTCACCGGTTAGTTCTTTTACATCAATGACCAATTTGTCAGTTTGAGTAACACATTGTTGGAGTTCTGAGGTTAAATGATCTTGACTGGTTTAACCTCTCGACGCGCACTAGCTCGCGGACGGAAGGACGTCAGTTTTTTTTTATTCTGCTAACAATATATATATAGCCTACTGTGTACAAACAACAATAATAATAACACTACTATACATCGTTTAAAAGGTCTAAGGGTTTAGCGTCAGTGTATGGTGTCCGTTTTGAGATTAAATTGCTCTAGTATCATAAATATAGTATTTTATTACAGAAGTCCAGATAACAACATGCATAATATAAACTGACTCCTTACCTTTGTGCTGGTATAAGGAACGCAAATCGAATCCAGTCTGTTTCAGATGTGTGAATAACCCATAAAAACTCTCCAACAAAGTACATCCAATGACCAGTTTTGTCCACAAATGCGTATAATCCGTGAAATATGGATATATTTTCCATTGTTTACATCAGATTTCAGATGCACGTCTTGTAATAGATTATAATATACAATCTGAGGACTATTTACATCGTAACACTTGTATATGAGAGCACACTCGCTCAAAACCAGCGCTCATACTTGATTGTACAAGTAGGCGGGAGTATAATACATAATATCCAAACAGCGCTGTCTAATATCGTGACGTCATCTGACTCGCGCGTTCCTCCAATGACTTCATGGGAAATATTGATAGACAGAACGTGTAGCCAATTAGAACACGAATTCAACGATCTTTGTGTGAAGCTTTATTTCCTGGTGTGGATACGGCATTTTATACGCTTATATAAGGATAAACAATAAAAAGAACGAACATGTATGCATGTAAACAAAAGACTTTTATTTTGTGGCTGACTGGCACTTAGAAAAGGCACTAGTCTTACAAAAACTCTTGCAAGAACCTCATTTTTGGGTCTATTGACTTCAAACGTGAAATATAACTTCTTTAGACTTGTGGCTTTGGCCTCATTGCATTTATAGGTTTCACACATATATTTATCATTAAGATGTTTAGTGTTAAAAAAGATGTTATGCAAAAAAAAATTTATTACAATGTACTTCAGCCTCTCTAACTTTTTTTTTTTAATCTTAAAATAATTTTGAAACATGGAAAACGAAGCTCAAAGTGTCTTCTATCTAATGATACCACAGTTATGCTTATACTATAAATGGTTTAGTAAAAACAGCCCTTTTAGTGAAAGTAGGTATTTTCATGGTTTCGGGCCAGAATGGGGGTGCTTTTCAAGAGGTTAATGTCCTGCTGAACCTCCGACTGTAGCTGATCAATCATGAAGCGTACCTCTAACACTAATGTAGATTCCACCTTCTGGAATTCATCTGTGATCATCTGTTTCATGGCCTTCGTCAGGTTATCTAGTTCAGACTCCTCTTGTTGCCTGGCAGTGGAAAACAGAGTGAAGATTTGTCTTCTATTGTCCTCCACATGTGTAGAAAGATCAACAATCTGGCTTTTGTGGTGAGAAGCAGCAGCCTTCACTTCCCTGGTAAGTTCACTCACTGACTTATGTTGTTCCTTCATACAATCAATTAAGGTATCACAATTCCCTTGTAAATGAGTTGTGACCTGTTGTATTTCTCTTCCTGGAGTTGGCAGGGTATTTGGCAAAGCATGCTGAGACACTGAAGAAGGGGTTTCAGCTCCTGATGTGCTACATAGTTGCATATCATCCACTTGAGATACCCATGTGTGCGTTTGCACAGAAGCACCACCAGTTGGAGCAGAAGGAGACATATGCACATGAGTTCTTGGAAAGGCTGAGCCACGTGGTGTTGGAATATTATAAAATGCAGGTGTAAGAGTAGGAGGTCTTGGGGGAGGTAGCAATGGTTGCTGGGCAGGTCTCCATACTGGAGTTGAGATGTCTGGTAGAGACTCCATTTCCACGAAGGTAGATGGGGAAAGGAGGAGTTGCAGCCATGTTTGGTATGTGTGTGTGTGTGTGTGTGTGTGTGTTAACCAAAATGTTGGGGAGAAAATCAATAAATGTAAATCAGTAAATGTGTGTGTGCCAGTATTTTCTTTACACCACAGTTTCCACAAAACACAAGGTATTTTTTCTAAATGGTCAGACACAGTATTTTACCCTAAAGAAACTATTACTTGATAATTGTCACACACAAAAATCTACACCCCAAAAATCTTTCACAGGCAAAATAAGCATTTGTTTTTTTTCTGTACCACTTAAACACAATTTTCCCTCAAAATAACAAAAATCCACAAAACCACATGTATTCAAAGTTTCATTTCAGACATTGCAAACATTTCCCAATTCACAGTTTCAATGTTTTTTTCCCCCTTATATTCAACAAACCACAAGCATTTTCAAGGCTTGCTCAAAATCCCACATCAGGGAACTACACTAACCTTTTCCACTGGTGGCACTTGCGCTACCAACTTTTTCAGTTACTGACGCAAAATATGATTTGGTCGCACATATTTTTTTCAAGTTATATTAAGGCGCTCTGGATAATAATGAACAATAATGAAACTGTATTGCACAGATATGCTTTTTATTTTAGTTGCCATCTTTTAAACCACATGCCGCCTTGTTTTCTTAAATGTTGCAGTGTTTCCCACAGATCTGAAATTTACTTGGTGGTGGTAGCCGGTGAAAAGGGCAATTATTACCCACTGACAAATAATGGTCTACTATACATGTGACGAAGAACTATAATGTGTGACACAACACAATACTTTGATTTATTGAAAATTAATATTAATTTCACATTATATTTCATCAATCTAACCACCCCAAACTTTCTTTGCCATTAACAAAGCTGACACTGTTTGTCAAAGCACCACGAAAACACTTACTGTTTTTGCACTGATATATGAAGCAATTAGACCCCTTTTATCAAACTCAATATAATACAATACTATGTATAGTATATTAATAGACAGTGCAGGTCTATAGATTATAAATGTGACTGATGTTATGACTGATGTTATAATGGTAATAATTTCTATTAGATAGGCACTTTTACTGCTTCTGCTCTATCTTTCTATTTCTCTCTTGCCGATTTAAAAAGCTTAATCCACTCATTATTTCAGATTTAAAAAGTCTACTTACTGTCCCGGTGACAGACTTTACATTGCTTTGCTCGTTCAGTGCAATTGGCTTAACATTAGCACTACTTTTTGCTACAATCTCTGTCCAAACTTAATATGGATATGGTTTTAGAAGAGATGGTTTATTAATAATAAGATCATTAAAAAAATGTGAGAAAGCAAATGCAGCGCGTGGTCGTAACAAGAACCATCGCCATAGAAACCGAAGGCACGCTGAAAATGCACTCGAGCTTTAGCGCGGTAGCGCTCATGGCCGTTTTCCGATCGACTCGGGTTATAAACACAACATTAATCAGACTTGGGACCCAAAGTAATTAAACTAGGACCTAACCGGACCCGACAGACCATTTAAAATATAAACCCGGAACCATACGGGTCCCGCGTCCTCAGTGAAGAAAGACCTCTGCTCAAGTTCAGAAACATGGAAGACACTGCGCTTGCGTCGCACCTAATTCATTGAGAAACAGCTGAGCACGCAAACGCACACTGATAGGGAGAGACACAACGTGCTTTCACGCAAAATGAAGCCAACGTGTTGATGGCTCAGAGCACGTTATAAAACGTATTCTTAAAATCCACATTTCTATTTCATAAATGCTCATAGTAAATCATAGCATATTGTCTAAAACATTAGGTAGCACATTTGCGACCCATTAAAAATTAGGGTCGCAACGGCAGTTCAAAAGGTCGCATATGCGACCATTTTGGTCGCAGTGTAGCTCCCTGCACATTCAAGGTTAAATGTTCAAATTCATGTGTTAAAGTCTCTCTTTGAAAAGTAAATGTTTAAGTTCAAGTCTTTTAGTTCAAGGTCCCTGTTTGGGCGCCACTCTGTAACGGTGGTCGCCTTAACTCAATTTACTTTATAAAAATCTTTGGCCTAGGCGGGTTTCGAACCCAGGTCAACCACGCGGCGGCCTAACGCACTACGGCGGCGCCACCGTTTGGTCACGTGATAGGCGGCTTTCACACACCTAGGTAGACTGGCCAAGGTAAATTTATAATATAAAAAAGATAAAATGTTCGGGCGCCAGACAGGTTTAACCCCGTCGAAGTGATAGGTAAATCCCAGATAGCAAAAACCATCCGTTACCACACAAAAAAAAACAAAGTCTCAATAGCAGTCCACATCAATGCAATTTATTAATTCATTCATAAAAAACACAAAAAAACACGTCTTCACAATCCTGTAGTGACCGCGTCTCTGGTTCGTTTCCGAACTGGCAGATTCGTGTCCCACATCATTCATACATTGTACATAAAAAAAGAAAAGAAACATTACGTAAATATTAAGTGCATTTTATACATATAAACATCACATTTACTTGCAAATCATGACAGTAGAAAATAACGACTAACACAAATAAGAAAAACGAACCCGCTTGAATGTGCAGATGTGAATAGTGTGTTCATGTTATGATGTGCGTGTGTAGTGGTGGATGAATGAGCGTGGATAACGATGGAGTACAGACACTAACCCAAGTTTTGCTGTGATGAATCTCACTGAAGTGGAGTGTAAGGAACCTCTGGGACACACAAAGTCGGCGAATCTCATTCGGTCGATAGTTTAGCTCATAAGCTGTTGATGCGGGAATCCGAGAATCTGAGCAAAGCTCTGTGTCGCTCGCTCCGGTAATAACAACAAACACTTCTTCTCCTGACCAAACGCCGTCCGTCCTCCCACAGCAGGCCAAACACTCACACCAGGTAAACAAACACTTCTTAGACGCGGTACTTCCGGGCTCATCACACTCCCTTTTATCTCCTTTCCTTCACCACGTGACTATAGCACGTCATCCATTCCCAAAAAGCGGAAGTAAACAAATACTGTTCATCCATTCAAAACATAAGGTGCTATTTTTTTCCTTTTTTCTTTATTTTTTTCACATTGCCACAAGTATATACTGAACATAAAGCATTTTTTATGTGTAGAGTCACGGAATAGAAAATATAATTAAAACAATTACACTAACACATTAAAATGGTAAAAGTCAATCAACATAGAATACACTCATAAAAATAAAGGTGCTTCATGAAACCATTTTGTGGCTGAATGGTTCCCTAAAGCACCTTTAACATCTGAAAAACCTTTCTGTTTCACAAAATGTTTTTTTTTTTGTAGTGAAATTGTTTCTTCAGATTATAAAAATCTATGAGAGAAACATTTCTTTAAATAACCAAAAATGGTTCTTCTATGGCATCCATTTGAAGAGCCAAGCACCTTTATTTTGAAGAGTGTATTTAACAACATGCACATACCATTTAAGGTTTCTATGAGAGTAGGTTTAGAAAGTATAATTGGCTTAGTAATGTATACAGTATCTGCAAAAATGTTACTTCAGAGGATTTTTTTGAGTGATTTGAACAATACTACTCACAACTAAGTAAGTCCTCATAATGATTACAGTATTAACATCTGTGTTTACTTGTGAGAAGTTTGTATGAGATAGGTCAAGAAAGTAGAAGAAAGTATACAGTTTGTGCAAATAACATTGTGTTTGCTAGCACATTACTTAAATATTTCAATTCAATTCAATTTTATTTATATAGCGCTTTTCACAAGTGTTAATTGTTGCAAAGCAGCTTTACATGAGAAGATGTAGAGGAGAACACAGAAAATCAATAGATAATATAAGAAGTAGAGATAGCGGTTAAACCGTACAAGCGAGCATATTAATAATGTAACGTATACAGTAAAGTGCTAAGTTAAGCCAAAGTTGGCTGACTCTCCCTGGGACGAAAAACCCCCTAGGAAAAAAACCAATGGGAAAAACTCCTAGAAGGACAAAAACCCTTGGGAGGAATTAATATATATATATATATATATAGATAGATAGATAGATAGATAGATAGATAGATAGATAGATAGATAGATATAGATATAGATAGAGATACGGTAGGGATAGGAGGCGGGTAAGCGGATTAAACTGGTTTAGCCGGTGGTCGTTGGTCGGGCACCGGCTGGTCGTCACGTTGAAGGACAGCCAGTGGATCAGTGGTGCGATGATCTTCACAGCAACAGGAACTGGGTCTGTTTGTCTCATTGTCCTCGGGGTCAAGGACGAGACAGGGAGAGAAAAACCGAATTCTATTAGCGTAGGGGTAGTTCACAAGTAATGCAAGTGTCAAACATTATAGTGGTTCAAGTCAGCTTGGATCCAGACAGGCTAACTATTGCGGCAATAGTGTATTACCCATATGAGGTATGTGAGTGCTTTGTTCTAGACAAACTAACTACTGCGGGAAAAGTAGCCTGGTTAGCCAGACCTACATCAAGATGTAAGGTCTGGCAACTCTTCACACAAACGGCTCAATGCAAGGGGCGGGATATAAGGTTGTCCCTCAAAATGCCTCTGCACGCAATAGGATAGCGCTATGACCAATCAGAGCAACGAAGAAGGTGACGTATGAGTCCCCTGCGTTTCCCCACCAGTGGAGCTAATTGGTATATCAAACTTTTACCGTAACCAGTCGGCAAAACTCCAAACACATCTTTCTTGCTTAAAAAGGACTTCAGTAGGGTTATTTGCTCTTCTCTCAAAGAAAAACATAAGTCTAAGTCCTCCAGATTCGCGGCCAAAGCCGCTTCAAAAGAAAGCTGTTCGCCAGCAGCAGCAGCCATTCTTTGTTTTCAAGTAGGAACCGTCGCAGGCAGCTCTGTCGTCATCATGTTAAGCCCGCCCCACAGACGCTACACACGATGTGATTGGCCTGACCAAATTTTGGTTTTTGGAGCTGTTAAGTGTATTGTGAGTGCCTAGACTAAACCCTGGCAGCAAATATATTTTGCGGCCGCTAGGGTGCGTCTAGATTTCTAGGCTACGGGAAAAGTACATTTACTGGACATTCTATGTGAATGCTTTGTTAAAGAAGAATGTCTTAAGTTTAGATTTAAATTGATCGACTGTGTCTGATGCTCGAACATTTTTTGGTAAATCATTCCAGAGCTTAGGGGCTAAGTAGGAAAAGGATCTACCACCTTTAGACACTTTTGATATTCTAGGGATAATTAAGTGACCAGAATTTTGTGAGCGCAGTTTACGTGATGGATTGTATTCTGATAGTAGTTCTTTAATATACGAGGGCGGTAGGCCATTTAATGCTTTGTAGGTGATTAGTAATATTTTAAAATGTATGCGATATTTAACTGGTAGCCAGTGTAAAGATGCCAGAATTGGACTGATGTGGTCATACTTTTTAGATTGAGTAAGCACTCTTGCGGCAGCGTTTTGAACCAGATGTAGCTTGTTTATCTGATTTGCATGGCATCCCCCGAGTAACGAGTTACAATAGTCTATTCTAGAGGTCATAAAAGCATGGATAAGCTTTTCTGCATCATATGGCGTATTTTTGAGATATTTCTAAGATGGAAGAATGCTGTGCGGCAGACGTTGGCGATATGACTATCGAAAGATAGATTGCTGTCGAACATTACGCCTAAATATAGAAGCTAAACAGCCTTAGTCTTCCTATCACTGATGAATCCAAATTTGCTGTTCTGTTGTTGTGCTAGCTAGTCCAAAACTGAATCAATTGAAATTGTTATTTATTTTTATAAAAATATAAAAAATGAAATACAACATTAATAATAAATTACTTTGTGTTTTCTTGTTAGCCACAGTTTTTCGCCTTCAAATGTTTCTGGTCTTCTGTCCAAATCTCATCATTTTCTTTGCTTTTATCTTCTGGGGTCTTTCTGAAGGTCAGTGTTTGTAATCATTATATCACTCAATTTATTTATTTAACATTTAACATTGCTAAAATGTATCATGGAGATGGGGCAGTAAAAATGTAAAATGTCCACACTAAACCTGCTACACATTTAATAGAATCAACTCATCATAACATTGGATTATTTCTAATTAAGTCTGAATCTTTATTTCCAATGTCATTTGGCATTCATGATTATTTTTTCTCCTGCATTCATCCACATGGTATTTGATGTGTACACCTACAGTCTTGTTCAAAATAATAGCAGTACAATGTGACTAACCAGAATTATCAAGGTTTTTAGTATATTTTTTATTGCTACGTGGCAAACAAGTTACCAGTAGGTTCAGTAGATTCTCAGAAAACAAACAAGACCCAGCATTCATGATATGCACGCTCTTAAGGCTGTGCAATTGGGCAATTAGTTGAAAGGGGTGTGTTCAAAAAAATAGCAGTCTCTACCTTTGACTGTACAAACTCAAAACTATTTTGTACAAACATTTTTTTTTTCTGGGATTTAGCAATCCTGTGAATCACTAAACTAATATTTAGTTGTATGACCACAGTTTTTTAAAACTGCTTGACATCTGTGTGGCATGGAGTCAACCAACTTGTGGCACCTCTCAGCTGTTATTCCACTCCATGATTCTTTAACAACATTCCACAATTCATTCCCATTTCTTGGTTTTGCTTCAGAAACAGCATTTTTGATATCACCCCACAAGTTCTCAATTGGATTAAGGTCTGGAGATTGGGCTGGCCACTCCATAACATTAATTTTGTTGGTTTGGAACCAAGACTTTGCCCGTTTACTAGTGTGTTTTGGGTCATTATCTTGTTGAAACAACCATTTCAAGGGCATGTCCTCTTCAGCATAGGGCAACATGACCTCTTCAAGTATTTTAACATATGCAAACTGATCCATGATCCCTGGTATGCGATAAATAGGCCTAACACCATAGTAGGAGAAACATGCCCATATCATGCTCCATGCTTCACTGTCTTCACTGTGTACTGTGGCTTGAATTCAGAGTTTGGGGGTCGTCTCACAAACTGCCTGTGGCCCTTGGACCCAAAAAGAACAATTTTACTCTCATCAGTCCACAAAATGTTCCTCCATTTTTCTTTAGGCCAGTTGATGTGTTCTTTGGCAAATTGTAACCTCTTCTGCACATGTCTTTTTTTTAACAGAGGGACTTTGCGGGGGATTCTTGAAAATAGATTAGCTTCACACAGACGTCTTCTAACTGTCACAGTACTTACAGGTAACTCCAGACTGTCTTTGATCATCCTGGAGGTGATCATTGGCTGAGCCTTTGCCATTCTGGTTATTCTTCTATCCATTTTGATGGTTGTCTTCCGTTTTCTTCCACGTCTCTCTGGTTTTGCTCTCCATTTTAAGGCATTGGAGATCATTTTAGCTGAACAGCCTATCATTTTTTGCACCTCTTTATAGGTTTTCCCCTCTCCAATCAACTTTTTAATCAAAGTACGCTGTTCTTCTGAACAATGTCTTAAACGACCCATTTACCTCAGCTTTCAAATGCATGTTCAACAAGTGTTGGCTTCATCCTTAAATAGGGGCCACCTGATTCACACCTGTTTCTTCACAAAATTGATGACCTCAGTGATTGAATGCCACACTGCTATTTTTTTGAACACACCCCTTTCAACTAATTCAACTAATTGCCCAATTGCACAGCCTTAAGAGCGTGCATATCATGAATGCTGGGTCTCATTTGTTTTCTAAAAATCTACTGAACCTACTGGTAACTTGTTTGCCACATAGCAATAAAAAAATATACTAAAAACCTTGATTATTCTGGTTAGTCACATTGTACTGCTATTATTTTGAACAAGACTGTACTTCCAGGGTGCGATTTGTGAAAAAAAAACAGAGGGGGGGATGTTTTCATAGGCGTCGATTTCGGTGACATATTTCGTCATGAGTCACTTTGTACCCACCACTTTTGACTTCCTTCCATAACTTTGGTTAGACTATTTTCAGTGGTTATTAGGAGCAATACGAGAGAGAAATTTGGTATTCATTGTCCGACCTAACAAAAATCCATTATATTATTATTATTATAATTTTTATGTTTCTAATTAAAATATTTCGAATAGGCTGTTCAGAAATGCGCTCTCTGCTCACGAGCTCGATCTGATCGGAACAAACCCGAACCTCACTGTCTGCTGAACTTGCGCCGAAACATCAAAATATAACCAGCTTTTTAAAATGGTTTTAAAACTCAACATTTAGACTATTTTAGCAGAAATTATGAACTTATTTATAAATCTTGACAAAATTAGAATATAGTAAAAGTAGTTTTTTTCAGGACATCGTCTTTCAAAACATAACCTGCGCGAAAGAGAAAAAAAGAATGTTTCTCTGTCCACAGCACATTTCAAAACATTTAAATTCATAAAAATAAATCATAAGAACATGAACTTCATCACTGCATTTGCAGGAATTGTAAAATATTTTTTTCTTTTTAACTCATGAAGCAACCTCACGCAATATTTTTACTCTAATAGCTTATCTTTCCGCACACATATGAACTGTGATCATGCACAACGACTAAACACGCAATAATTAAATCCACCTCCCAGTACCATGGATAATGCCTTTGCCACTCTTGCCATTCATAAATAAGTGTTTTGACATAAATATTTGTATCAGAAGGCTAGCGATGACAGTGGGTGGTCCATTTCGGAGGGGCTGGACACACCAAAACTTTTAAACGCAGCTTAAAACGCCTTGAGGACGCCAAATGCCAGCTGTTTTTCAGTCGAGTGCTTTGTTAGCTGTGCTACTTCAGCTGTGAGCTTTCTTTTACTGTCTATAGCGCTATTCGGACGGGATTAGTTTTCCAAACGACGTTTGAGTTTCAGCGTGTCCCCCAGGACGTCTGTGATTTTATGTACCGATTCGGACGGGATTAAAATGATGCAAGCTATGCCAGAGATGGGAGTGTCTGTTTCATGCATTTGGGCGTTGCAGTAGCACGTGCTCTGAATACGCGTGTTTGTAATGTTAAATATTTTGCTTTAAATGTAAAATTATGACAGAACATGTAATTTATTAATTTAATTTTAACAAATCAAAATAAAATATACAAATCCTACTGAAGTAACGTTAGCCTACGTGTTTTATATAACTGTCTGCTAACAAACACAAAGAAATGAAGAAATAATGATTCATAAAATGTAATATCTTTATTAATTAACATTACCATTCCGGAGCTGAACAACTTTGAACAGAGTTTCTTATAATGTTAATGATATTACAGTGTTTAGTCTTAACAGTGTATGATATTCATTCAGCTCGGCTTGATTTAATTACTTTATTTTGCAGAATGCGAAGAAACCTTTTTACGGTCTATGGAAAAAACATTCATATCTGAATGAATGGGACTCAGGAAATACAATATACGCGCATTAGTAAGACCTTACGGCAGATCACATTGGCCAAAACACGAACCGCGTTTTCAAAAGATATTGCGGGCAAACACAGACATTTGCATCCGGATGGGATTAAATTTCTCAGAGGACCTCTGAGTTTGGCGAAACACAGTAGGTAAATTGCTCTGGAATTTTTACGGAGGTCGTCAGAGAAAAACACAGACATGGCCGATTCGGACGGGATTAAAAACACAGAGGACCTCTGAGAAGCACGATTTTCTCAGAGGTCCCCCTGTAAAACTAATCCCGTCCGAATAGGGCTTAAGGCTGTGAGTCGGTTTGTTGCTGAGGTAATGTCCCGCCCCTCTTCCGCTGTAATTGGACGGCCGTTTGAGAACTGACATTAACGAGTGGAGCTTTTCCCTCAAAGTTGAATATTTTTGAACTCTCGGCGTTCATCGCTGGATGCGAAAAAACCCCGTGTTGATAGGCTATTACTCGTGAGGTGTAATCGGGTATTTAACCAATCAGATAGCGCCGTGGGCGGGACATTGAGCAAGTCTGCAGAGTGGTGAATACAGAGATGCTGGGCGGCTGCTATATCAGAGACATCCAAAGTAGCGCATTTTAAAATAAAATTGACTTTAATCAAACCACGGATCCGTGATAAGTTTTGTGATCCGTCTCGCCACTAGTGTAGTAGCACTGATCACTTTGAGGGGGGGATAAATTTATCCCACCGGGGATAAAAATCATTAAGCAGAGGCAGGGATACCTTGACCAGAAAGGGGGAAATCCCACGCATACACCCCCCCCTGGCAAATCGCACCCTGCCTACTTCATAAGATGCTTGTCAGATGATTCTTCTGTTTATACATGAGTAAATGATCATAATTAATGTGTTTGTTGTTTCAGGATCTGTGAATGAGACGATCTTTTGCTGTGGTCTTTATATTCTCAGACCTCTCATGTTGCTCTTTGCTGCTCCATATATAAATGAGTTTACAGGTATAATTCACTTCTGATGATCGACAGTTCAGTACAAAAGATCAGAATATTAATCATAACCTTTAGATTTTTTATCTCAAATAAATTCTGTGACATTGATTATTTCATGAAATTTCCATCACAAAGTTTTCAGTGATTAAGTGGCACTTGTGCTTCTGTGCTTTATTTTATATGTATGATGTCATAATCTTTTGTGTTTTTATAGGCAACAATAATTGGTGGTTAAAGTATATGAGTTATAGAACAGAATATCTTGTTTTCTCAACTGTTCTTTATTCAGGTAAATAAATGTCACTCACCATACATGATCATTAACTGTGAAACGGGGGTGGTTTCTCGGACATGGATTAGACTAGTCCTAGACTAAACTAAATATAAGAGCTGTCCAAACTGAAAACAACTTGCACTGACATATCTTAAAATACATCAGTGCCCTTTGATTGGCCTCAAAATGCAAACAGGTAATGTTTTTAGTAAGGCATGTTTGTTAAAACTAGTTATATTTCCTATTTAAACTAAGGTCTAGTCATGGAAAAAACATATATAAACATATATGTTTCAATATAGGTTTTGATAGAGGTTTTACATATATGTGACATATATAAAATTGTCCGTTTTCCTATATTATATGCACATATATGTACATATATGTACATATATGCACATATATGTTAACCTATATATTGGTAAAATTATTAAAATCTGTAGCTGCTAATAAATTAAACATAAATAAAGGCCCAACCAATGACAGTCTGCACCTGCAGGAGCCAGGATTCAAACATTCAACCTTCCGATCACAAAAAAAATGCAATCCCATGCGCCACTGCTGGGACTCGAACACTCAACCTTCTGATCATTAAACTCACTCTACTATATGCACTACTGTTGCTGTCAAAGAACTAGAAACAGTAGCGGTTAAATTGTAAACCATTTTGTTATACATGTCCTAGACAGACCTTGTAAATGTTTTAAACATGCAGACATCATAACTTTTCTCCCTGTAATTGCCAAACACTCTTAAAACGAATGTATTAAAATAACACATCTAATGTGTTTTCCTTAACTTAACACAACTCTGTGTCTTATTTTTGTGACAACGCACTTTGTGTTGTTTTAACACATCTTGTCCCTTTTCTTTATTTAAACTCAAAATCAAGATGGAATGACACATAGTGTGTTAAACACATCCTTTCATAGAGTGTAGTTAAATTTCATGAAATGCCAATTACACGTAGCCTGACGTTGTCATACTCAATTCTAGTCAGAATTTGAGTCTGATACCGCTCCATTGAGCTATAATTATGAGGCGTGTCTCAACCGAAAAATGCCTCTGCACTCAATTGGATAGACCTACGACCAATCAGAGCAACGGGGTGTGAGACGTATGTTGAAATGACGTATTTGCAGCTTGACCGAACTGCTAGTTATTTCGCTACGACACACACTACAAGTCTGAGTTTGCGAACGTACATCAACACCTACTATGTTTACAACATTTCATTTATATCACATTAAGTCATACAGTAAGACTATCTCTTACCATTTGTACATTAGTTGAACTTCATCCACGACGATACCCATTACGTTTGCTTGTTATATCCATCTCGTCGTGCACACCGAGTTGCATCGCCGTGATACCCATTTTAGTTGCTTCTTTAACTTGATCTTTCATAAGTGCGACAACTTTTGTCGAATCCCGTAGGACGGCAAAAACATCAACAAATGCCTTGCTCGCGTTTCTCTGTTCCTCTTTTAAAATCAATGCTCTGTCGATATCTTTTAGAACAGACTCAATGTCAGAGTCCACACATCTGATTTCTACCGCGGCAGCCATTTCGTTGTAAACAACAGATTCAACACACGCGCTCTTTGGTGACGTGGTTGATTTACGTTACTGATCATCTGTCCATCATCATATAAAGCCCGCCCTGACAATTTGATTGGTTCGACCAGCTTTGGGTCGAGCATAGTAGCAACTCAACGGTGAAACTCCAGACCGATCTTCCCGTTCCTCAAAATGTTGTGGGCGGGGCTAAGATCGGCTGGCACCCAGGCTAAATTACACGTGACACAAATTTCATGTGTTTGCACATACATAAGTTCTTGCATTTTTTTTTTTGTTAGTTCTTAGTTATTGCCTTGATAATAGAAAATATGAGCTGGGCATGTATGACATTTGCCAAAGTGAGATATGAGCTACAAAATGACCAGATCCTGCTTTATAGGAGACATAACTTATAGGGCTCATATGTGGATATAAAGAAGCAATACAGGAGACCTATATGGCCTGTATATGCACATATATGCACCTCAATTTTGCATATATGCAGCATATATATTATCATATATGGGCATATATGCTGTATATGTGCAGCATATATGTGCATATTAGCTGCATATATGTTTCATATATGCGCATATATATTATTATATATGTGCATATACGCTGTATATGTGCTGCATATATGTGCATATTAGCTGCATATATGTTTCATATATGCGCATATATATTTTTATATATGTGCATATATGCTGTATATATGCAGCATATATGTGCATATAAGCTGCATATAGGTTTCATATATGCACATATATCCACATATAGGTTCTTTCCATGTGGTTTAAGATAATCCCTTTTTGGGAAACCTCCCCATAAACTGATAAGTAAAACATAATTTAAATGATATTCTGTTTATTCTGCAGCATCTAAAACAACATCATAAATAAATAAATGTCATGATTTATGTTTGTTTGTCAGAATAGACATACTACACAGCAAAATCAGTGTTAAATCAACACTGTTGGTGTTTATATGAGTAACACCAGACCTGGTCCCCATATATACACCAGCAGTGTTGATTTAACACTGGTGATTTTGCTGTGTATATACATTACAGGACAGATCACATTTTGCAATCACTCTTACAAAATTCACCCTGATTTACTGTGACTGATAAAAAAAACTTCAGTAATGTTAAATGAACATTTTTAAAAATTAAATGAACACCTGAATGACTTCTCTGTGGTCATGAAAGATGTCACATAAACAACACAAAGGTCACAGCAGGATCATATTCAGACAGAAACAATCCTGCCACTGTCACTGTAATTACTGGACTATAATGCTGTAAATAAAACACACTGTATATTGTATTGTAAATGAAAATTGTGCAGTAATTCATGTGATATGTATTTATGTTTTGTCTGTACTTTATGTTTGTTAGATAATGTTGTTTTATCTCTTTCAGTTCTTTTTTATTCATCCTGGGAAAAAGGTTTGAGTTTTGCTGGATTTAAAGGTGTTTTGATGATAATCCTCTTTGGAATAGTTCTTCTGGTTTGCATCTTCTTTATTATTTTCTGTGAGTGTTTCTCTTTAAATCACTTTAATCTCTTTCAATCTCTACATGAACATGCTGTAAAATAGCGTTTTTTTCAGATTATCAAATTTTTGTTTCAGACAACTAATGTGCAAAAAGAATTCAGTCAATTAACATTTTCCAAAAGTTTCCATTAGGCAAGGCAAGCTTATTATGAAAACATATACAATATTTATTGATTTATGTCATGGATCTTTAACCATGGGTCTGCCGCCCACAGGGGGTCTGTGGCAGAACTGCAGGGGGTCTGCCAAATGATATTTAATCACAAAATTTTTTTGATAAAAAAGTAAAACATAGGTACAAAACATTACAACCAATGTTCTCTTAAAGTTGCGCACGTGTGTGGCCGCCTAGGCTTACTGAAGTACAATTTTAGCCTACACACAAAATGAAATATCTTAAGATGAGGCAAGCGCCCACTCAGAAAGCAGCTGTAGCGACAGATAAAACGAATGTAATTTTAGAATCGGTGCGATCTGTGTTCTCATCTATATTTCTAAACTCGGGCAGCTGTTTAAAGCTGTTCAGATTTGTTAATGCTGTAATGTGTCTGCATTATAAACGTTGACAAAACTATCGTTTTAATTTAAAATCAATGAAATGCGTGCCCTGTAGGGGTGTGCATTGGCACTGTCCTCACAATTCAATTCAATTACGATTCATCAGGTAACGATTCAATTCAATTCGATTCTACGATGCATTGCGATGCATCAGAATTCTACTGTACACAACAAGGCAAGTGCAACTATTCTCAACAAAAACGGAAGCTTAGCAGCTTTAAGACAATGACAATTATATACCTGAGATGAGAATTTACACACAGCGCAAGTCTTGTCTAGTTGCCCATTAACTTCGTAGAATACGAAATGTGCCCATATTTCCACTTTCCATGGAAAAGGGTGCGTTTTTATTTACCCGTCTATCACTGTCATCTCTCTCCGCCTCAGCCATCTTGATTGTTGTTGTTATGCCCCTTGAAGTAATTGAAACAACTTTATTGTCCACTCGAGGCCAGAAAATAAACAGTGGCATAATCGATTATGGCACTTTGCTGCATCGATGCAGAATCGTGCATGCCCGCATTGCGATGCATTGCCGAATCGATTATTGTTGACACCCCTAGTGCCCTGATACTGATGGTACAAGATTCATAGTCAGATTTAAATCCGAACTAATAGCGCTTGTCAAACATGTTGCCCTGAAGATACTGCGGACTTATTGCATGTTGTTCTCCTGCAGAAAATAAACTTAAAATAAACTTGTGACAGTAATGATCCACGACCACGTGAAAAGCCAAGAACCTCAGAATTATAAAGTAGCAGTGTGTGTTCTACACCCACAACAACACACAGAGGAGAAAAAAGGTGCATTTGCAAAGCACTCTACTTAATAAAATGACCTGCTTTAAATCTGTTACGTCTGCCCTGATGTCTTCTGCACAGCCTTTATCTCCACCAGAATAGAGAGTCTTTGTGCCATTTACCATGATCAGTCATCTTTATATACTGAAAGCTCAGGTTCATTTAAATGTGTTATTGTCCATCTTACAGTAAAAGGAAAAATGTATTACACTGCAAATACCTTAAAATAATAATAAATCTACTTTAACAATAAAATAATACACAGACAATTATGCATGTACAACAACAGCATGCATAATAGTGTTAATGTACTGTCTTAATATAATATTGCTGTGTGACAATAGTTTTATTTCCAGTCCTTGATTCTGATTGTTCAATAGTTGTGCTTTACTCCGCTTTGCGTTTTGCCAAATTCGATAAAGCAGCTTATCGTACCTTACTGCTTACTTAAATATCTGTTTTACACATTTAGTATCAGGGGGTCCCAGCTCCATGCCTCTCTCTTCTAAGGGGTCCTTGCCCCTTAAAAACATTGAAGTGAAATCGCTTTGCAGTGAAATCATAGCTCATTCATTTAAATTCATTTGATTACCTTTATTCCCTTCCTTTGACCATTAATATGAGTTACCAGTAGTTCATTCATTCATATAGAAAATAATCACTCAGTTTGTATTAAAGATTTGTGGAGTGTCAGCTTTGTTTAGACATTGTTTTAAAAAGCTTCAATGTCTATTTATAAAGTGATTGTTTCCCTGATTATCTGATATTTAACAAATGCCATGATCATTTTAATCATATTCATATTTCATTGAGTCATTTTGTATTACACTTACTGGGAAATAATAACATTTTAGGGGTCTAGGAAGAGATTTTATTAATGTCTGATGATTTTATAATAATCATGTCTGTATTAATTACCTTCAAAAACATCAATTTGGGGAATTAGTTGAATGCTGTTTTGAAGAGGTTTGTAATGATATGCTTTGTCACATGAGTCAATCAGTTTTTAACACTTTCATCTTTAAGTTTGCCATGAATCACTTTAAAGACATTACTTAAAAACTGATTTAAACTCTCTATGTTTTTATTGATTGTTGTGTTTTCTAATACAGCGTTGGCTGAGATCTCTGGGAAAGTAAGTGAAAGGATAACTTACATATTCCGTGTTCTGTCTGCTGTAATCCGTGATGTTCTGCTCTCATTACAATTCATCCTCCTGTTCTACATGTTTGGATCAGCCGAAGGAGGTGAGTTCAGTTTTATAAACTAGATTCATTCATGGTGTATGATTGCAGCATTCATGTTTAAAATCAAATTAAATAAAACCAGAAAACTTATTATGTGTAACGTCTCGGTTTCGGATGTAACCCTCGTTCCCTGAAGGAGGGAACGGAGACGTCACGTCGTGACCGACGAATTGGGAACTCGCTTAGAGAAACCAATCTGCTTCGCATACTACTAAAACGCCAATGAACTTGGCATTGAGATATTTGCATAATGCTGGCGCCGCCCCGCCAGGTGCCTTTATAAGCAGCAGGTGCAAATAGGGAAATTAGCTTCTTTTCGCTGAGAAAGCCGGGAGAAAGTGACCGGTCGATAAACAGCAGGGAGCAGCCCTGTGGCGACGGGACGTGACGTCTCCGTTCCCTCCTTCAGGGAACGAGGGTTACATCTGTAACCGAGACGTTCCCTTTCAGTCGGTCACTACGACGTCACGTCGTGACCGACGAATTGGGAATCCCTACCAAAACGCCACTGAGGGCTGACCTCTTCCAGTGTCTGCGTAAAGCCCTCCGGTTCCACTTAAGGAGAAGGAGAATTAGGTTTTAAGGCAGAAGGCCGGGCACTAGATGTTCCTTTAACCCCACAGTAGTGCCAGCGACTGGGAAGCGCCCTATCTGAGCGGTATAGGGACGCTGCGGAAGCCACCGCCCCGTTAAGGGCTATTGGTGGGCGAAAGTCAACCGTAGTTGAGGTAAAAATGACAGCCGTGGCTGTGTAAGCAAAGCAGTGCTCTGCTAAGGGAAACGTGGGCTGGTAGGATTAACCCCACGGAATAATACTCACAAAGGAACCCGTTGGGACACAATGTGGAGCCCAAGCCAAACACATAGGTTCGTAAGAATACAGCTAGTGAGAGGCTGACAGCCAATGCTCCGCAACAAAGGCTGCCAAGGCATCGAAGATAGAGCAATTCAAACCATTACGCATTTTTGCTCTGATGGCCTTCCATACTGAAACTCAATTAGGAGCCTCAGTTGGAGGCTGCAAGCCGACCTGCGAGTCTGCTCTCCGTGCCCTCCCTGGTGAGGAAAGAACACGAGAGGATACAGGCTCGATACGAACACTGTAAAATCTAATGAACGTATTAGGTGTCGCCCAACCAGCAGCTCTACAGATGTCTGTTAGCGAGGAACCACGAGCTAAAGCCCAAGATGAGGCAACACTCCGTGTGGAGTGAGCTCTCAATTTAAAGGGGCAAGGAATACCCTGAAGATTATAAGCCAGGGCGATAGTATCAACAATGAGACATCCTCTGCTTAGTGACAGCTTTCCCTTTCTGCTGGCCACCATAACAAACAAAGAGCTGGTCTGAGGTCCTGAGGCTTTGCGTGCGATCCACGTAGAGTCGCAGTGCGCGTACGGGGCACAACAAAGCCATGGTTGGGTCTGCGTCCTCCGGGGGCAGCGCTTGCAAGCTCACCACCTTATCTCTGAAGGGAGTGGTGGGAAATTTGGGCACGTAGCCTGGTCTGGGTCTCAGTGAGACAGCAGGACCAAACTAAAGCACAAATCGTCAACAGAGAATGCATGTAAATCCCCTACTCTCTTCATGGAGGCCAATGCTATCAGGGTCAGAGTTTTCATTGATAAAAACATCAGACTCGTAGACTGCAAAGGCTCAAAAGGGAGACCTGAAGGCTTCAGCACCATGGACAGGTCTCAGGAGGAAAGAGGGAGGGCGCGAGGGGTTTAGCCTGCGAGCGCCTCTTAAAATGTAATAATTAAATCATGCTGGCCAACTGATCTGCCGTTGATAAGTGAGTGATAAGCAGAAATAGCGGCGATATCAACTTTAATGGCGGAGGGACAGCCTACCATCTAACCTATGTTAAAGATATAAAAGCACAATGTTAATGGGCATTCTCTGGGGTCCTCGCGTTGCGAAGAGCACCGGGTGACGAAAAAGGTTTCATTAAGCGCGTAAGCCCGTCTTGTGGATGGTGCTCGAACCGCGTCGATGGTGTTAGATACCGCTTGCGATAAATCACCTAAACCTTGCGCGCGCTCAACGACCATACATGGAGATCGCACAGGTCGGGCGCGAGTGCCAATGTGCCCCTTCCTTGAGAAAGAAAGTCCTTCCTCAGGGGAATTCGCCAGGGAGGGCTGTCGCGAGGAGCATTAACTATGAAAACCAATTCTTGGTCGTCCAGTACGGACGATTAATAAAAGGCTCTCCTCGTCCTGCCTGACTTTGCACAGTGTCTGCGCAATAAAGCTCACTGGAAGGAATGCGTATTTGCGCATCCCCCGCGGCCAGCTGTGTGCCAACGCATCCACGCCGAGGCTGCCCTCGTTTAGTGAATAAAGTAGGCGACAGTGGGTATCGTCCGGCGACGCAAACAGATCCAGCTACGCACGACCGAACTTCATCCAAATTAGCTGGACCGTCTGGGGGTGGAGTCGCCATTCGCCGGGGGTGCAGCTCGGGAAGCGCGTCTGCCGCTGTATTGAGCGTACCCGGGATGTAAATGGCACGAAGGGACCTCAGATGCTTCTGACTCCAAAGGAGGAGATGACGAGCGAGATGCGACAGGTGACGAGAGCGCAAAACCGCCTTAACGGTAAATAACGCAAAAGTCGCAATGTTATCAGTGTCGGCTAATACATCCTTCCCTCGTATCTCCATAGCGGAGCGTACAAGTCCCAGATATACAGCGCACCGCTCGCGGCAGTTGGGGTGCTATGCACACCCCTGAGACTGCAAGCCCGTCATACGTGGCTGATCATCCCGTGCTGAGGGCATTGCATGCTACAGAATGCCAGGAGACCCTTCAGGGGCACATCTTCTATCGGAAATGCCGGGTCTACCACGGGGAAAAATTGAAATGACACGCAGGTGTAATGTTTACACGGTGTATGCCGGTGTGCCACGCTCTCCTCGAGACTCGATCGTAAGCCAACGCTGAAGCGGTCTCATATGAAGCAGCTCGGGCCGTGTCACAGCCGCAGCATGCTGTCATATGTCCAGGAGCTTCTGAAATTGTTTCAGAGGGACCGCGTACTTCCCTCAAATTAAACCGAGGCAAGTCAGAACTGACTGGTTGCGCGCTCTTGTAAAACACGCCAATTAGTCGATCGAGTCTTATTTCCATACTGAGAAAAAGGATCCTCTGCACGGGGCAAAGTTGCTCTTTCCCAGTCGACCTGAAGACAAAACGAGCGAGATGCCGAAGCATTAACTCTCTGTGTTCGCGCACGTCTGCCAAGAACGGGCTATTATAAGTCGACGTACATAAAAGCAGAATGCGAACAACGCTCTCTCTCTGACATTTTAATGCCGTGACTACATGGAGACACGGAGAGAGAGAGACAGCTCGAACGGTGTACTTAGTATTAATATCCCCACCCCAGGACGCAGAGCGAAAAACGGTCTAAAGCGAGGGGAGATGGACACATAAAGTACACGTCTTACAGGTCTAAGGCTGCAAACCGATCTGAATATTGAAATACGAGCCTCGGCGTTATCATCCAAAAAGGACACCTTCGTAGAGCCGGTGCGTAAATCAAATCGATCGTAACCCGCCGCGTATTTTGGGTACTATGAGATAAAGGCTGGAAAAACCCTATCATCATCTCGGTAAGAGGGACCGGCTCGAACATCCTTCGCCAACAGGATATCGACTTTTGCACGCAGTACATGTGCATCGGACGCTTTCACCACAGTGAAACGAAAGCCCGAATTTGGGGTGTGCCGGATTCGTAACCGAGGCGGATCGTGCGTAAAACCCAACGAAACGGGCTGGGAACTGAAGCCAAGCACCCAGGCACCGTACGAGGAGAAATAACGACACTACCGAAGTACCCGCGGTGGGGCAGCGAAGCGAGACAGGTGGGACTGCCGGTGCGTCTGCTGTGACAGCATAAACATCTACAGTATGTGTGTGTGACACTGACCTGAGCCCGCTGAGGGTAACGGTCGTCTGGTCTCCTCTACGGAGAGCTCAGACTCCGATGAGGGTGCTGGTGGTCCGGTCTCCTCAGCGGAGAGCTCGG
This sequence comes from Paramisgurnus dabryanus, assembly GCF_030506205.2. Lineage (NCBI taxonomy): Eukaryota > Metazoa > Chordata > Actinopteri > Cypriniformes > Cobitidae > Paramisgurnus > Paramisgurnus dabryanus. Next base: position 10,162,708 of record NC_133339.1, read on the forward strand.
ACTCCTCAGGTCACCCGCTGGCGATAGAGGAGAGGTAGGGGAGCTGGTGTGAACCCGCTCACGGCTCTCTCGATCCTCCGGAGACCTAGAGAGGGAAGAGGAATGCACTCTTATGTGTGGTTAAGTGGGTACCGGCCGAACAGCCGGTGGAACATATGCAAACCAAGGATTTTCCACCCGACCCTCTATCGGGGGAAGGAGCTCCATCTCCTGAAGAGTGATCCTCTGCCAATCCGGGTCGCCCTTCACTGGCCACTTAAACTCCCGAATTTCACGGGAAGCGGCTAAGCGGGCGGGGCGAGCTGCTGACGACCGGTTCCCCTGCGCTGCCGAGATGGGGTCCGAGGAGGGGAACGGAGGTGGTCGCCGCAGGACGCCGACGGCGAGAGGCAGACTGAGGAGCCGGCGTGGTGGACCAAGGGCAGCTCTCTTCCGCCGGGGCATGACCTAGGAGATCGCCTCAGTCTGCGCAGCGGAGCTGTACGACTCCCCTGGCTCGCCGAAGAGGCCGGTCTGTGAGACAGGAGCATTCAAGTTGTTCTCGTCTGCGTCCGTCATGTCAGCCCGACACAGCCAAAGGTGGCAATCTTGAACCACTGAGGTGGACATCGCACGACTGAAGGTCGCGGCCTCCCTGGTAAATCCTTGGTGAGCCTGCAGCAACGTTATTACGTGCAGGGCCGAAGCCGCCTCTCCGGCATGCCTGATGGGCAGCGTCCGTAACCGGACGACTGTCTACAAACACGGGAGGGAAGGGTTGGGTGGTCCCTCCAGGAACGCATCCCGCTCCACTGAAGGGGTCCCCGCCCTTAGCGGCTTCGTTGGTGAGGGAGGTGAGGGGTGAAAGCTGAACGGCCGGACGGCCGCAAATCACGTCAGCTCTTCGTGCCGTCAGGGAAGAAAGGCACAGGAGGAGAGGACCGAGAGGCCCGAGCAGCTCCGAAGTACCAATCATGTGGGCGGGACGGTTCGGGCGGAGAGGGGTTAACCTTTCCAACTCTACCGTCTCCGCCGCTCGAGCGGGCACGGCCGCCATCTCCGGAATGACTCTGCCTCGGAGGAAAAATGGACACTCCTCTGATGCTGCAGAAGTGACGGGACCAGAAGGAGGTCCAATGGATTCGGCAGACATCGTAGAACACGACTCTGCAGTCTCCACCGGAGCCTCAACCGGCTGAGGATGAGAAGGCCGGTAGGTGGAGGACGCATCCTCCGTCCTACTCAGCGTAGTCACGCGAAGGGCGCCCTGCGAGCGCTTGACAGCCGCACCATGGCGGCGTCAGCACTGCAAAGGCGCGGACAGCGTTCCCGTAGAAACGACAGTCGTCTCCGCAATCCAAGAGGGTTATGCTCTCACAGAGAGAACAGAAACTCTCCACGAACGCAGCCCCGGAGTGCTCGATGCCTGAGCACGAAGACAGCGCTCGTGACCGTCACTGGAACCCTTATACTTCTCGCATCCAAGATCGCACGGGCGAAAAGCTATCCTGAATAGGAAGCTGATCTCCGCATATACGAGAGAGTGGCTGCCTTTAACAAGGCACAAAGCTCTCTCGCATCACTCTTTTAGGGAAATTCACTCAGATGCTTAGTTGATGAGCGCACAGGAAGGCAACGCACACACTAAACTCAAAACAATAAACAGGTGTAGAGCCGTGGAATTAAGCGAAGCGTCCGCTGTGGTACTGCTAGTCCAACCAACTTCAGCAATCAAATCCCAACAGAGTAAAGTAGCTTCTCAGTAGCAGATACTGCCGGCTTTCGAAGCGATAAAAAGCTAATTTCCCTATTTGCACCTGCTGCTTATATACGCACCTGGCGGGGCGGCGCCAGCATTATGCAAATATCTCAATGACAAGTTCATTGGCGTTTTAGTAGTATTCGAAGCAGATTGGTCTCTCTAAGCGAGTTCCCAATTCGTCGGTCACGACGTGACGTCGTAGTGACCGACTGAAAGGGAACAGCAGTTTAAAATTTATGTTAATTGCTTCTGGTGAAACTCCTCAAGTATATCTAGATATAAATATAAAGTTTTATACAGATTTAATGACTGATGATAAATATACCTGATTTCTTGAGGTCTTTCATAAGAAAAACACCATAACACACACTATGCAGTGACACTGATGTATTGTTTCATCTGTGACTGTCAGTCCAGGCATCTCTTAATAAACTCTTCTGTTTTTAGGTTTCTTCATTGTTGCTGTTTTACCTGTGATAACAACCTCGACCAATTACAACTGGAATATTACATGTGGGCAAAAGATGGGATGTAAGTTTTGAATTATCATCTGATCAATGCTGTACAAATGCTGAAATAAATTATAACAATATGTAATCCATTAATCTTCATGCTTCTGTCACTATTGGTCATTTTCATCACTTTCTTATCTTAATGGTTTTGAGTGTTGAGTTCAATTAGAGTTGAAATATTTCCAGTTCTTCAGTAATTTTAGTATGATCATCTGTGTTCAGTTGTGGATATTTATTTCACTAACACTTTATTGAGCTCCTGCAGTTGACGTCACGCAGCCTAAACTCTGCCCTTTTGGCAGGCAATTGTAGAGCACTTGAGTGCTGTAACATTGGTGTTGATAGTGGTTAAACTTTAATTTTAAACCAGACTGTTTGTACCTTACAAACCTTACTATTTTAACATGTTGTATAAGGGTTTTATGTTTAGTAACCCTGAAATGACATGTAAGAGTTTAAAATGTGGAAAGTAACTGGGATGAAAGACATTATAGGATCTGTGTTTCATCTATTAAGTTTTGGATGTACATACGGTATGTGTATCTTTTGAATTAAAGGGCGCAGTGAACTCTGTTGCCATGATACTCCTGCTGGCACCATTCATTTCATATTCGCTTCTGGCTGTCCCTGCCTGCCAGTATGGTGGCGTAAACAGAATGGGTCACGGGATGTCCGGACCTCTATAACATGGTCCTACATGATCACACTTAGAAAGAGACAGGCAGTCTGTCTGGCATACGCACAACCGGCGCAACGTCATAGAATGTCTCTGAACAGGTTCACGCCCACTTTTGGGGGAAAACAAACTAGACCTCCCATTGACTTCCATTCAAAATAGCGGAATAAAGCAATGTTCGTACACACCCGACAGGCGTAAATAACTTATGAAATCACTCAGATTAAACATGTTAAGTAATTATCTGTCCACCCTGCCTGCCATAGAGCGCGAAAGATACATTAACATATTTAATTTGTTCAATATAAAAACATGTCTCTTTCATTCTCACAGCATCAAATTTTTGTAACAACGCTCCCTATTGACCAGAGGTGTCTTACCCGGACATTTACTCATACCTCATCGAGTCAACAGGGAAGCAAGTGAATGATTTTACTTCATATTTGAAAGTTACTTCGTATTTATTTATTATGTCTTTATATTTAGAGTACTGAGCTCACTTTTCCATCCAGCCGTACAACTAACTGGTTTAGCGATATTTCCAGCAATCACTGATGGCGTTTTTACACAAATTTGACGCTGGGAGAATGAAAGCGATATGTTTTTATATTGACCAAATTAAATGTTTAATGTATCTTTCGCGCTCTATGACAGGCAGGGTGGACAGATAATTACTCGACATGTTTAATCTGAGTGATTTCTTAAGTTATTTACGCCTGCCGGCTGTGTACAATTGTTGCTTAATTTCGCTGTTTTGAATGGAAGTCAATGGGAAGTCTGGTTTATTTTCCCCCAAAATGGGGCGGTGACGAAATTTACAGTCAAGTTCCCGGATGTGCCGGTAGTCCGTATGGGAATCAGGTGATCTAGGTCAGTGATTCCCAACCGGGGGTACGCGTACCCCAAGGGGTACGTGAAGAGTTTCCAGGGGGTACGCGAAAAGATTTATATTTTGCTTTGATCTCATTTACTTTTAATAAAAATGTCTTTCGTTTGTCCAGTCATTTACCTAAGATTGATTTTTGTGAGGAAAGCATTGTAAAAAGGACAACTTTGTAATTTTAATCATTTTATCATTAATATAATTTGCCGTCAAGAGTAAATGCGCTGCATGATCCAAAACGCAATGGTGATGTCCAACTCAAGAACGACTATTTTCAATGAACCTGAATAGTTTCTAAAGACACAAAGTTTATTAACTATAAATAATGTTCAAATAATGTTATAATATTCATTCCAGCTGCCATTGCATTTTCAAATTATGCAAAAAAAACTTAAGCATTGTTTTTGGCTAACATATTTTGTCCCGTATGATGTCTTTTGTATTTATAGAGAATGTCTTAACACATTTTGTTTCTCTTTTATATTTGAACAGAATAATTTAAATTATTTGCACACTTTAATTATCAGTAACTTAAATTGAGATTTTAGTAAATTTAGGGCATTTACTAATAAGGAGAGCTCAATAAGCGCCGGAGTGGAAAATTTGCGTTTGATTTACTACAAAGGCGCAAATAAAATACAAAGGCACAATAATGTCATCAGCACATTTCTACAATGACTATTGCAATTTACTAAGAGCAGCGCAAATTAGTACAGGGTCGCAAATAAGAGACCTCGGCAGGACATCGCAATGAAAATGCGGACTGCGGAGTGTGAAATTCCAGCTAAGTAAAAGTACACTGAGAACCGGAGGACGAAAGATGAAGGTTAAAAGAAGTTTTGAAATACCTGATTTGACTCGTGAGTTCTTCTCCTCTTTTCTTCAGCAAATTAAACATAGCATGGCTTGGCAAACTATATATATATTTTTAAAGTATGTTCCTCTGGCAAAATTTTATATTATCCTCGCATTAATGTTGCTTCTAAAAGGAAAACACCACAAATGCATATGCAATAAGGTCGCAAAAATAACACCTTTTCAGAGCTAAATATCTACTGCGTGTCTTTAGTAAGTTCAGTCGTTATTTAACGCCAAAATGATGGTTTGCGCAAGCGGTTAGTAAATCTGGCCCTTAAAGGGGTCATATGATGAAATTTTTTAATTTGTAAAGTCTTTGGCGTTCCCAGAGTCCATGTGTGAAGTTTTATCTCAAAACAACCTACAGATAATTAATTATAGCATGTCAAAATTGCCCTTTTGTAGGCCTGAGCATCTTTTAAAATGCAAATGAGCTGATAAAATGCAAACACTGATCGCAATGATAGTGGTTTGTTGAAAAACATGCTTCATCAGTCAGTGCTTTTTACCTTAATGTTTAAAATTAATTAATATTACTAATTATTTGTCTTTAAAACACAACTTTGGTTTAGTTTCGATGAAGGGGTACTCGAGCCTTACTGATAGGGCTGTGGGGGTACTTAGGGCTAAAAAGGTTGGGAACCACTGATCTAGGTTATAGTGTACAGTTTTCGTGTACTAGCTGGTCTCTGTTACAAATAAAAAAAATCTGTTTGTTAACATTAGTTAATGCATTAGTTAATAAACATAGCAATAAACAATGAGCAATAAGTTAATATAAATATTTTATAGAATTTATTGATCTTTGTTAATGTAAGTTAATGATCATACAGTTGTTTGAGTTCATTATGCATTAACTAATGTTAACAGTTACAACTTGATTTTAAAAATGTATTCGTAAATGTTAAAATTAAGATTTTAAATGGTTTATTCTTCATTGTTAGTTAATGTAGTTAACCAATGTTTTCAAATGGACCTATGTTGTAAATTGTCTGCAATGTTTTTTGGTAAATGATGATCTTGATTTTAAAGAGTATTTTGTCTTTGTAAGTCAATCTATTTCTGTTAAAAATCTTCCTCAGGTTCACCGTTGGCCAGGAGATCAGTATGGTCTACAATGATGTTATTGCTGACTGCAGTAATGATGTATTTCTACATCATGGCACTGGAAAATGAAAAAGGTATATTCAGAAAATCTTTTGGAATAATTTTAAAACACACCAAATATAAAAAATAAATGTCCCTTTTTACTTTAAAGATAACTTAAAGATCCATAAACTTTAAAGATCCTTATTTGAAAGGTTTAACAGTTTTTCATGCTTGTTTAATGACACATAAATAATTAATGTACCTGTGGAACGGTCCTTAAGACACCAAAAGCGCATAGATAGTGAGGAACTAACTCTGAAAAGATGCTTGAGGTTCTTGCTTACCTGTGTCAACATGTCATAGTCCTTCTGAAGGGAGACATGAGGACACCAGATGTAAACAGAGCAAAAAACTGGAATCTCATCTGGTGCCATCAATGAATGGAAATTCACTGCAAAACTTAACATGAGATAACTGTTACTTTCCTCCCTCCCATTTTGTTCAGGGATTTAACATTCTATCTCTGTTCTTTTTGTGTCTCTTGTGAATCGTGTCCAGTTTATGTCTTTAATTATTAAATATTTAAATGGTTATACAAATATTTATACTTTGTTTGCTGAAAATGAAAGCAGCAGTTTCTTTACTGCTAAGTTGATAATGTATGTTTACATCTGTAAAATTCTGCATATCTTATGAAGAATGAATTTATACAAAGTTGATAATAAGGATGATATGTTGTTGTTTTCTTTATACAGATTGTGTTGGATGGGCCTGCGTGATTGGATTTCTTCAAGTATTATGGATAGTTTGGAAATGTTTGGGGTCACATGGAGATTATAGTACAGTATTTTTCATCTGCTCCAGTGTATTGTTTTCAAACCCTTTTGTTTATTTCTCATGTGATTTAGATATCTAGTTTGTGTGTGTGTTTGAATAAGTTATGTTGATGTTTGATAGATATTTACTAAATTAACTTTATGATGTCCAGTTTAAAAGTATTCATCTTCTCTTTCTTTCTTTTTTTGTCTTAACTGTATTTCTATACTTTAATGCAATTAAATTAAATACATGAACATAAGACAAATAATTACAACAAAACTTATTTAACTAAACATAAATTAATTCTACCAAGAATCAACATTCTGAAGAATAAAATAAATCATAAAGATTTTTATTTTAAATTTGGAGATATTGTGTACACTGTAAAAAATGCTCATTTTTGTTTAATCAAATCAGATTTACAAGTTATTTCAATTTACAAGTATTTATCTTGACTAGAGATGAGTTGTTATGACTTAAAAAAAAAAAGTTAAAACAAGTCAACTTCATTTATAAAGTTATAACAACTTAACTCTAGTCAAGATAAATAAAAGTGGAAATTACTTGTAAATCTGAGTTGATTAAACAAATCAATTTAAGGCAGCAAAGATTTTTTTACAGTGTGTGTTTCGACCAATATTGACTTTGTATGTGTTTGTCTGTATATTGACATGTCTCATTTATTCTAAAAATAATAAATGTATTCACTTTCAGATTTCATTCGTATCACTGCTGTGTATGTGTTTGGATCAGTTGTTGTTGTTTTAATCAGCGCTCTTTCATTGATGACTGAACTGATACTGAAAACAGGTGAGTAAACAACACTTTAACATCATGCAGCTTTGATTTGTTTATTTAAATTAGTGAAAATTTTTAGCTGGTAAATATAAATATGAACTGCAAAATCAATTTACTCTTTACTGTGTGACTGGCTACTACTGTTATAGAAATCACCTGATGTCTTGATCTTAGTCATTCTGGTCAGATTATTCTGATCTTAATTTATATTCACTATTTTTAAAACTTTTTAGAGCACTTATAATACACAAAACATGAATTCATAATCATTTCCTAATTCATTAATAACTAATAATATCATAAACATCTGTTTATGCTGTTATTTTTTAACAAATAACTGTTAATTCATTAAAGAAACCAGTAATAATGTTTAAAGAAAACTGTCTCCAGTCTAATGTTGTTATTGTTATTTTCAGTTAATAGTGAAGGTTTAATGGGAGATCTGAGAATCACTGTGTTTTCGTCTGAAATCCTCTTTACTCTGTCTGTGCTGATGTTAATGATATTTGCACCATGTAAGTACAAACTGAACTTTAATAAATACATGTGTCTGATGTTTGTGTGTGTGTGTGTGTGTGTGTGCGTGCGTGCGTGCGTGCGTGCGTGCGTGTGTGTGTGTGCTATTTATTTATTGTAGCCTTTGGGCCTTTAGAAATACATCTGGACATCCTTTAAACTATAATAATACATATTTCTTTTTTCTCAAATTTGAATGATTCCACGTTTATGAATATAAATACATAAATAAATATTTTAATAAATCCAAGAATGAGCAATACAGACTGATTTGATATTTGGTTTGTCTGTTGAAATCAGGTTTGTCTATTAATAATCCTCTGATGATCTTTTCCTCCACAGGGATCAAAAAGGATCTGCAGTATTGTCAGGTGGGTGACCTATATCATTTTAATCTCATTAATTTGTTATGTGCCGCTGACCTGAAATATCAAAAGACTTCTCACTTGATATAAAAGGTGCACTAAGGATTTATTATTTATGTTGGACAATATATCAGTGTCGTTAGGTTTCACGCTGACACTTATTATAAATTCAGCATCATGCTAAAGTAAATGCTTTTGTTTACTGATATCAGTGTAGAAACAGGTTTACTTTATTAACAGGTGAATAAATAATTTGACAACCCAAATTTTTCATTAAGTGGGTGTTACTGAGATAAAGTGAGCACAGTTTAGTTGGTCATGTGATCTCAAAATGGCAGCCATCATGAAGGTGAAACACACTTGCTCTATGTAAAAACACAGGTTTTATTAGGTCCATTGATATGACTAAAGTCTGTCATGTGTGAGTTTGTGATTAAAACATTACTGTCAAAATACTGTTCATTTATTAAAGTTAAACACATTTAAAGAGAAGGAAAACTATGGATAAGTGCGCCTTTAAATAACTGTCCAAAGTTATGAAAATGTTGTGTAAACATTGTTTAAAATTCATGGTTTGCATTAATGCAGATTGGAGCAAGAAGTAAACAAAAGCAAGACAACAGATCAGACCAACATTCTGCTGTGAGTATATAAAGATTTATAAATTACCAGCATTATAAATGTTTCGCTTATTTGACAGAAGCAGTTCAGTAATAAGGTCTTCAGGTATTAAATATCTTTATACCTGTTAGCATTGATATTCATCTGAATGATAATGTAACTTCTCAGCTGTGACCTGTCTTTAAAGGGGCGGTGAATTTGTCGATTTTATTATTTTATACTGTTGCCTGATGTCTACTTCTGATGTCCGCGTGGTTTTTACATTCAAAAACATCAAAAACAATAAGTAATAGGCTATTTTGTAACATAGATTAGTGGCTGTCTGGAGAAATGGTTCGTTTGAAGGGGCGGGCCGCATTGAAGACCTGGACGTAAACACCCACTGCTATGATTGGACGTCTTCGTTCCCCGTCATTACATGTGGGGAAATGTTTTAAAAACATTAATGTGATAAAAATAGCAGCCGAACACAAATATGTTTGAGCCACAAAAGATTCTGGGTGCTAAATATGATACGCATAAATGACAATACGTATATTAAAGTAGAAACAAAACTCGACGTGACTAAATTACCGTATACAACACAGTAAGCGCGCATCAGAATCTAAACTGCGGCTAATAAATCCTTATCAATAACTTTGTATAATTCGATTGTGCTTGTGAGGTTGCTTTTACATTCACGTAATGTTAAATACCACAGTTATATGATAAAAAATAAGCTTTGTTGAGTGTTTGACCTTTCAAACGTAACTCGCCTAAATTACCGTATACAACACAGTAAACGGGCATCAGAATCTAAACTGCGGCTTTTTTATAAATAACACTGTATATTTCTACCGTTAAATTACAGTCGTGTTGTTAAGTGGTGTATCTTTATTAATCGTTTAATGTTTTTAGTACATTAAAACAGTCAAACATACGTGTTTAGACACGGATGTTACAACAGACATATCAAGCGATCTCTTCTAACAAAGCAATAGTGAAACGCAGTAACTTAAATAAAGTAAAATGTCTTACTGTGTATAATGCTGTGTCATTGTTGTCAGATCCAATATAAGTGGTGCTTTTAATCACAGTCTCTCTGCAAATCCAGCATCGACTTCTTTCCAAATAAATCCGTGTACACAAAGTTAACAAACACTCCCCACACGAGCTGGAACTTCTTAAAAAGCAAACTTTTTCCAGGCATTTAATGTTATGTTCCAAGCCTCTGAATTAAAGTATTTAGCTTCTGTGTTGTTCCCACGCGGTTCTTCCACAACCGAAAATGCGTTTCCAGTCTTTCATAACAGATCACCGCGTCAAAATAAAAGTCTCTCAGAAAAAATGTATTTAAAAGTCATTTTGGTTACATTTGTCAATCTTTAAAGACATATTTACTTGTTGAGACACACGTGTGTCACGCGAAGCTGTGGGCGGGACTTCAAAAGTGGTCCTTGTATTTGGCTATGGGGCGGTACTTCAATTCTACTTTGACGTCATAGATTTCCGAATTCCACACTGGCTTGTTTTACTGGCTTGGTGCCAAAAACGGTTATATTTCAGTAGCACGGACGTTTTCAGTTCTGAAACTTGCAGGATGTTCATTTAAGTATGATGACCTCTTATATAACAAATTATCAAGTTAAAATTGAGTATTTGATTCACCGCTCCTTTAATGGTGCTCAGTTATAGATGCATAAATGCCAAGTGACTATTTTCTATAATCTGAAGAAAAATTAAGTAATGACTGATTGGCTAACAACACCGCAAGAACACATCTTCACTTAAACATGTGATGTTAAAAACAGCAGAAAGAAAAATATAACTTCATAGAGCAATCCATTCAAAAAGTCACTGGAATTAATTTTAAAGTCAAAGTTAGTTTTACTGTCAGCAAATTGCATGTCACTTATTAAAAAATAAGATGACAAAGAACTTTATCAAAAAACGTTGTCATGGCCCGCTAGCAATTTTGGGCCCTATGGAAAAATATGAGGTTGGCACCCCCTGCTGCTCCCATTCCATACCAAACATGTAAGCCTAACCTAGCTATTAAAAATATTTTATCTGCAATTCGATAATACTGACCTATTACTTTTGCTATTGCTTTTGACCACTATAGATATTAGTAACTGTACAGGGACGTGCACAGGGGGGTTGCTCAGGTTGCCCGGGCAACTGCCCATATGCCCTTCTCGACTCAAGTTGCCCTTCCGTGGTGGAAAAATTAAATTGTAGTTTTACTTTGTTTGTGCGGCGGTGAGTTGATTCCTTACAAAGTAATGCAAATAAGTGAGTCTTTTGAGTCGATTCTTTACAAAGCAAATGGGCCAAACGTTTTGAATTGGTTCGCGAATCAGTTTGAATGAATTGTTCAGATCGCGCAAAAACTGAATCATCTGATGCTGTTTTACTCGTAGCCTATGTAGAAACATGCAGGATATAAACAGTGTTGGGTGACGTGGATATGAATTTACCAATCTTTAAACTAAAAGCAAAACTTCACACATGTACCCGCCAATATATACGCGTGACCTGTTCGTCGTCAGACACAGTTAAACGCGTGCAACCTCCAGAAACACTGAAGCACAGATAGAAGAAAATCCATCGATGATTGACGTCTGATTCGCTGTATACTGTGTACTGTATGTAAGGGCTGCTCACAACACACACGACACGTGACATGAGATTCACAAGAAAATAGTTTTGTCTAAAATCAGTTTGTATTGTGTAGCTAAGTGTAAACTGTCGATGTCCTCAGACCATCTTAGGAGATTCTCTAACTTAGTGAATGCAAAACTCTCTTGTCAGTTTACTTGTCTGAAATTTCAGATAAAAGCTACATTAACGTTGAGACTAGAGATAATTTGATAGAAATGCTTGTCTATTCTGTGTTTGTATTCTTTGATTTGTACTGTTTGTGTATGTTGTAGTTTCACACACACATACTGTATAAGTGCCCTTCATAAGTATTGGGAAAATACAGGCAAAAATCCTCTGTTTGCTGTGGAGTCAAGAAATGTCTAAACATTAAAAGATGAACATGAGACAAAAGTACAGAATCTGTCACATTTATTTTTTACATGTTGTAACACAGACAATGTTTCACCTCAAATGAACAACACATTTGTATTTTAATACTCCTATCTAATGTTGGCATATTGAGACCATTGGTTCAGAAGTTTTGAAGTGATGAGCTGTGTCCTGATTGTTTACACATGACATGAAAAGCTGTGTAGGATCAGTTTGAGTTATGTGCATTTGGGTACAACACACATAAGTCAGCATTTAATGCTGTTGTTCTTTGTTGGTAAAGCATGTATGTGTTGAAACGTAAACAAAGGTTAATAAAATGTGACATTCTGTACTTCTGTTATTCTCAGTCCTTCCTATAGGCCGTGAGTTTTTATTTTTATTTTGGGGGGTGCCCTTTTTTTTCCAGAGCAACTGCCCCTCAAAATTCCTGTGCACGTCCCTGTAACTGTACCATGGCTGTAGTTAGCAAATGATTTATTGTGCGAATGTAAATGTATTAGAAAAATACAGTAGCCTACAGTATCAAATATTCAGAGAAAACGTGACATTTCTAAACAAAGATTAAACATACAGTATATTAAACACAAACATGTGTGCAATATGCAAACACTGTTACACTGCTTTATCAAACAATTAGCCACACATAAGTCAGCATTTAATGCTGTTGTTCTTTGTTGGTAAAGCATGTATGTGTTGAAACGTAAACAAAGGTTAATAAAATGTGACATTCTGTACTTCTGTTATTCTCAGAAAAAATTAGAAATTAGACTAAGTAATACATGATTCCCAGTAACAAGGGAACAAAATAAACAACAACGATAATGCAACAGCAATCTCAAGTTCACAGAATAGAGACAGTAATACTACAAGTACACACAAATTAGAAAAAAATGTCTTTTGTTTAACCTGCAAGTGATTTAAATGCTAAAACCCAAACGTTTTTGCTGACTTAGTCCTTAAACAAATCCTTAAAATCTAGTCTCAAAGCCAACTGCCTTTCAGTGGACAGTATGGTGAGGTTGTTCAGCCTCTCATAAAACATGGTTGATCTTGAGTAACTTTATAGTTTTAAGCTGGCTGACAGTAAATAAGACTCTCTTCACCAGCAACAGTAGCTGGGTTTCCATTGAAATGTGAGGTGAATCTTTTCAAAAAAAAAAAACAAAAAAAACGCGAATTAGGTGCATTTCCATCAAGTTGTTAGAGGGAATGAAGGTGGTATTGGTAAACTAGTAAACAAGGAAAAATGGAGACAGAACTACATTTAGGTACAATTTGTCAAATTTACTAGCAGTGCAGTGACGATCATTCACGTGGGTTTAATGTTTGCTGCATCAGAATTTATTCAACAAATGCATTTCCATCTTCCATTATTCACATTTACTCTTTGTCATCAAAAAAACACCACAAGCGTGCGTAAAACCCTTGTTGTGAATTAAGGGATTTTTATTTTAAAATTTGCCGTTTCCATCACTCATTTCTTATGCGATAGCTAAACCCAGCTAATGAAGAGTGCAAAAGATCCTCAGGACAGTGCACACCTCTTTAAAAAATTCCCTGTTGCATTTTATAAATTGCATTTAGGAGAGCAAGAGCAGAACAAACTGGCTGAAAATATTATTGAGATGCTTGATTTCCCTCTCAAACTGAGGTGTGAGGTCCAGTATACTACCTTATGAGTAGGGCCAGATGGAATCAGTGGACATCTTTACTATTTCTTTGGGAAATTTCTAGCAAAACCTGCCGAATCTTGCAGAGACATTTTAACTTGTGGGAGCTGCAAAAATTCAAAATTAAATTAAAATATTTTTTTAAGGTTTACAATACAAATCCAGTAAGTCTCTGAATACACCAAACCAATCAGTAATCTGAATTAAACTAAATCAGCATGAAACAACAGATAATGTGCATGTCAAGTGTTACATATTAAAACAAAATGGAAAGACTTGGAAAGCGCTAATAAATTCTCATGATTCATTTAGTGTGTATTGAGATAATTTCATCATTCATACAAAACATCATTCATACAAAACTAAAAATAGCTCACAAAGACTAAGTAATACATGATTCCCAGTAACAAGGGAACAAAATAAACAACAACGATAATGCAACAGCAATCTCAAGTTCACAGAATAGAGACAGTAATACTACAAGTACACAGAATCAAATAAAGTCATGTAATATGAAATATAAATATAATGAAGCATCAGTGAACAATGATCAACGCTAGAGAATTGTTAGCCATTTGCATTTATAATGGTAGATGCACAGGGTCAAAATAGGACCATTTAAACCAAACTATGATCCTTTTTGTGATGTCTTTGCTGATGAGCTGAATGTGTGTTAGGTAAAGGGGGACATCAAAAATGTGCTAAAACATAACTAAGATACAGTGTGGATATATTGTGGATATATTGTTGAAAACATATAAAACATATCTTGTTTCAAACTCAGACTGCAGCAGCAGGTTCAGATGAAACTCAAGCTGGTGGATCAAACCAGAACACAGCAGAATCTCATAAAACGCAATCTCTACTAAAGACTGAAGATCAGGATGCTTGAGGAGCTGGAAGTACAGCAGAAACTCAGCTTGATTCAGTGAAATCACAAACATGAGAGAAGATCATTGAGATTCATCATGAAGACTATCAACATCAAACATTGCTTGTCAAGTGCTTTTCAGTGGTCTTAATGGATGTACAGAATGACTTTTGCATTCAAGTCAGAGATGTGGATTCAGACTGCAATTAATTACCGCACGACCTTGGTGTTTGTAAAAAAAACTATTGGTACTTGTAATTAGGCCAGGAATTTTTACGTGGGTGGTCGGAGAAAGGCAAGGACATTCTGGATTCGGATACCTTACGTCCCCATGAGAAACATTGACCATCCTAAGAGGAAGTAATTACCATATTTAATCTGAAAGATGATGGATATGTATTGCGGATTGCTTAAGGTTGAGTAAATCATGGGGTAATTTTGATGTATCAAAGATTTTTTTTCTTTTTGTGAATTGAAAATGTGTAAATATGATTAAGAGTTGTTTCATTCATTTTGTAGTAACATTTGCTTTGTAAAAATAAGTTTGATTTTTAAGATTCAGCCTAGTTGTAACTAAAATATAAACAAAATAAATCTGCAGAAATTATTCATGCTCTAGTACAGTAGTATGTCAGTAAAGGATTGTAACTTCAGTAATTCTTCAATTGCTGGTCTGAAACTTTTAAACAGAATATTTTAAGTCATTATTTGTGCATCTGAAACAAATATTTTGCAATGCCCTTGTCTGCGTCTTAATGCAGCTTATAGAGACAGAGCGCAGCGCGTCATAACCTGAAAACCACTCCCACCGGGGGGAAAACAATCCAATCGTCTCCATTGACTTTGTATTGCGAGAGGCTGCCTCCTTGTCATTTCTGGCTTATAACAAAAAACAGAATAATGCCTAAAAGCTCCTGTGTGACAATATGTACAGCTAACAAGCCAAAGAACCCAGAAATACGTTTTTATAAGCTGTCGAGCCGTAAAACCCAGCCTTTAAGAAGAATAAAGTGAATCGCCGACTACGTTTCCCACTATGGGAAGCAGTTTTACTAATAGGAGTACTATGAAAAGTTGCCTGTTTTTTTTTTTTTTTTGGCTTGTTAGATGTACACCTTGTCACACAGCAGCTTTTATGTATTATTCTGTTTTTAAGTTTAATCTCTTAATAAGTTTTTGTAAGCTGTCGACCCCAAAAAACGAGCATTTAAAGACACAAAAGTGGATACAGGCAACCTTTCATAGTAATACTATTAGTAGAACTGCGTCCACTAGGGGGAAACGTAGTAGGCGATCCACTTTATTCTCCTTAAAGGCTGGGTTTTACGGCTCGACAGCTTATAAAAACTTATTTCTGGGTTCTTTGGCTTGTTAGCTGTACATATTGTCACACAGCAGCTTTTAGGCATTATTCGGTTTTTTGTTATAAGCCAGAAATGACAAGGAGGCAGCCTCTCGCAATACAAAGTCAATGGAGACGATTGGATTGCCCCCGCCCGGTGGGCGTGGTTTTCAAATTTGCATTACTGCGCTCTGTCTCTATCGTGTATCAAGTGTGCAAATAGTATTAAAAATATATGTGACCCTGCCTTTGAAAACCCAGCTAAAGTAATTTTTGTGGTTTACTGTTTTCTACATAATATCCTCCTACATAATGTAAAGAACATTTTGTGAAAATATAACCTTGATATGTTTAATATTGACTGAGTAAGATCATGATGAATATTGAAATAAAAGTAAAACTACCAGAATCATATTTTGCGCTTGGTATGATGTTCTTTTTCTGAAATATATATATTTGTAGTTGGTTATTGAGTCCCATGATAAATGCAAAAGTAAAATGTACTGTATTACCCACTGGATAGGAAACTATTTAACTTGTTTGACTCTGTGGACCATGTGGTGCAAAATTATCTTATTATGACTTAATATAAAATATTCCTTTAATTTTAATGGTCTGTCATGGGCCCAGTACCCCAAATGAGATACTGTTTGAAAGCTTAGAGTCTCTACTTTCTGCAGATATGCATCACTTTCATACAATTTTACTGTAAGTTATTTACACTTAATTTACATATTAAGTATTAAATGATTCATTTGAGGCTATTTTGGGGATTTTCGCCAGGATTTGGCTCACCCAATTTCAAAAGCTTCCCATACCCACATGCAGAGGTGCACATACAAAAGTTTGGTATCATTTTACAGGAAACCCTTTGAAAATACATAAAACACTGTTGAAAGTGCTAAACATGGTTGTATGTTTTGTCAGTCCTTTCATTTGCTTTCATTTGATATGAGACTTGCACATGTTTGTCACACTTGAAAAATTTGTGTGGGGGGTGATAGTTTAAAAAATGTTGATTTTACATCAACTCAAATAGTTTGAAATATGTAAGGAGTAATTGTTGAACGGCCGTTAAATTATTAAAATATAATGTACACCCAAAGGGGTAATGCATCATTTTCAAATAATACAACACTTTAAAAATGTCTGGGTTATTTTTGACCCATAATCCGTAAATATTGGACAGAACACATCGCTGGGTTAACATTGACCCAATGCTGGGATTTTTCTAACTCAGCTGCTGGGTTATTACAGTATACCCCATGGTTGCATAACAACAACCCAACATTGGGACTTTTTTAACCCAGCTGTGTGTTCTGTCCAATATGTACCCATTATGGGTCAAAAATAACCCAGACATTTTTAGAATGAAAGGAAGAGAGACAATTATTCTGCTTATATTTTTATTGTCTTCTACATAAATATGGATCTACATACGGAAATGAATTGATCCTTTGCTAATCGTTTATAAATTAAAAAATTGTTGCACAATTGCTTAACAATAACAACTATGAAGATTATTTAACACATCTCATTTCAGAGGTCTGCTCTGTTAGGTCTGATCTGATGATGGCTCACTGTACAGATCTCCCTCTACTGGACGAATGAGGAACAACAGGGGAGTAAAATTGCATTGGCTGTTATCTGCCTGGGCCCCTCGGTCGTATATCTGCCTGCTCCAGGTCTGTTAAAACTTGAAAAGATAACAGTCTGACCCAACCCAGCCCTTACAACAAATCGAAAGTCAAAGTAATTTAGCCAAATGTTTACAGTCCATCAACATTTTATGAACATGATCGTCCGTCAGCACAAAAATACTTTAAAGATAAACTGTAGTAGACCTGATTATTTTAAATGTGTATATACAGTATAAAGATGCATCTGCTTTACCTTTTTTCAATGTCAATATTGCTGAGGATCGCTGATGGTGAGTGAACTCATCTGTTTACGAAGAAAAAATGTATATGACACAGACACATGCACACCAGTATGGTTGGGTGAATCCTGGTTTTCAGGATTTTCTCATAAATGATACAAAAAATCTGTAGTTTAATGGTATTCCTCTGTTCTGTTTGTGTGCAGACAGTGGACTTATGATGCATAGGCTATAGATGAGATGTGCAATCATACTAAATTTATAAAACAAGTTAAAACTCACCAACCACCTTAATAAATATTATGAATCTCCATAATACAAGCATGCTTGCATTAAAAATGTAAATGAGTGATTATTTTACTATATTTAACCACAGATTAAGAATGTGGCAGACTACAGATATGTTGCACTTTATTTTGATGTTCCACTTTGAATTTCTGTTTGAATAAAAGCATCTGACAAATGCATAAATGCTCACCTGAAACTCCCTTTACAGTCAAAGTAGAACCCAATTTTTATTCAGATCATTGATGAATGTGATTTTTATTCAAAGTGAAACATAAACCGATAGTAAACTTTCTGTAAAAACCTAGCCTGAGCATTCTGTGATATCTTTATTTAATAAATAGTTTGATGTTTAGGCTTTACACTGAAGGGTTCTTCAGATCCTCTGGTTGTTCCTCTGGGAGGTTCAGTGGTTCTGCCCTGTTCTGTTGATTCACTCTTACCACTGAAAGATCTGGAGGTGGAATGGAGAAGATCAGACTCACAGACTCTCATTCATCTGTATCAAGATGAGGATATCAGACCAGAGGCTCAACATCAGGATTATCATGATAGAGCTCATTTCTTCACTGAAGACATTAAACATGGAAACTTCTCTCTTCGACTAGATCATGTGAGAACTGAAGATGAGGGACAATACACATGTAAAGTTTACAGTGGACACGAGTCTAATGAAACTGTGGTGGAAATTAAACATGTTGGTGAGTAAAAATCCCACAAATTCAGGTTAAACATTAAACACTAAGTTTTATGTTGTGTAATTATTCTGTTCTGTTCAATTCTTTCAGAGCGTTTGATAGTGTCAGGATCAAGTCCGTCCATTTCTGCATCTGTGGGTGGTGATGTCACTCTGAACTGCTCTGTGGACTCTCACATTAAACCTGAAGAGATTGAAGAGGTTTCATGGAGGAAAATAGATAGAGGCGAACCAATCACAGTTCTGCTTTATCAATACAATGAAACTTTATCAGACGCATCAGATGAGCGATACAGAGACAGAGTTGAGTTCTTCACTGATGAAATCCACAGAGGAAACTTCTCTCTCAGAATGAAGAGAGTCACAACTGAAGATAAAGGAGTTTACATCTGTCAAGTGTTTAATGGACGACTTTCAGCAAACACAACTGTAATAATGGAGAGACTGGGTGAGTCAATAAAGAAATAATAAAAACACACTGTACAACATTTTGAATTTTAAGCAAAACCCAGAGCACACATAAAACCTGCTTCTTGGAGGGTAACTTTGTCAGTTATTTCAGTCTCTTCTGATCTTAGTAACCATATAGCAGAATTGCTTCGTGTTGCTTCAGCCATTGTCTAGTGTATATTGTGTTATTGTGCTTCATTCACATTGAAGCTTTCTTGAAGACATATCACAACTAAAACAAGAGTTTTAATTGCATGGAGCATGGTCAAATAAGTCCATTGCTGCCATAAGTATTATTAAACAATTATACATGCTAGCACAATGTTTCACATAATACACAAATGTGATAAATTTCAAAGGTCTTGAGCAACCTCTAAATCAGTGGTCTTCACTGTTTTTTTTCATGAGAGCCACACTGATACTGTAGGTCAGGGTCAATAGGAGAGCCGCCTTTACCGCAAAGTATCAAACTTATCAATCTGATGCAATGCAATAAATACAAATCATTCTTTATTATTTACCAGTCAAATTTGTAACTGAAACAATATGATTTCCCTTAATGACAAAAACAGAATTTTAATGCCAAGCATTCTTATAACATGCTTATGCAGTGCCCCACAAACCACCAGGGGGCCACCTTTCTCGTAATTTCATGCGGCGCTGCACAGAACGGTTGGCGAGTGACATTACTGTACCACGAGAGCAATTCGAAAGAATAACAAGCAGTCTTATCTCACGGTACTTTGATGTCATATGACGATCGCTATATGCAAGCGCTGCATGTGATTAAACACGCTTATCAACGTGCATCTTGATCTAATAGGTATGGTTTTCTAACAAAGTTAGCGTCCGGAGCAGAAAAGCCAGAAAAAGGGCATGCCTGCATGATCATATCACTGTATTATTTACTGCCATGAGAGCCACCAATTAAAGCGGCATGCGTCTCGCGAGCTGCGCAATGAAGAACCCTGCTCTAAATAATAATTAATATTGAAAAAAAAATGTTATTCAAACATATTGGTGGGGTGAGAGCATGAACTTTAAAAAAGTTTTAATTTGAAAAATAAGGAACACCCTAATGTTGATTGTGTTCCTTCAAGGTTTTTTACAGATCTTTCTCATAAACAACAGTACAGTATGGGGTCAGTATTACACAACTGGATCTAATGGTGCCACAGCGCAGCAGCAGATTGCATGTGTTTCACAGTAGCTTTATGTGTTTACATAGACAAAATTTTGTCAATCCGATTGCAAGACACGACAGTCCAGTTTACATGCAACCTAAACATTGCAATCTGATTCAAATGTTAGTTTACATGTACATTCTCTATAATCTGAACCGAACGTCTGCCCAAGCGCACAGCCAGGGTTGCCAGATTCGCTTATCGAAACCAGTCCAGTGGACATTCAAAACTAGTCCAAAAGCATCCCAAATGACTATATATAGCCCAAATACCAATAACAAATAAACAAAAAAATTCTTAGTATAAAAGAAGCCCAAATCTGAACTCCCCCAAAAAAATTGAGGACTTGGCAACGCAGTGCACATTGGCCCTCATTTATCAAAAGTGCGTACACCAAATTTCCAGCGTACACCTTGCGTACACCCAAAACCACGGTGACTTTGAGATTTATCAATATGGACGTTGGCGTACGGCACGCTCAAATCCTACGCCAGCTCAGGAGGTGGTGTACGCACATTTTGAGTTAGTGCAGAAATCGGCAAAAACTTCCTAACACCACAAAACGTACTGACAAACTAAAATATATGATATATTATGACCCACTGTAAAAAACATAGTAATTATAAACTTCAGTGTTTATTTTTATGCAACAATGTTCAATGTTTAATTTGTGAGACTTTACCAAAGCATTTGATTTGTATGCATATGTATTCCTTCAGTTGAGAGCCTGTGCGCTTTACCTGATGTTTCAGAGCGAGCATGTGAACGGAGCTTAGTGGGAGCGGAGCGTTGAGCGGTGCGGTAATATTACCATCAAAGCGCCTTTCCGAAAATTCCACTCCCTCAGCACCGCTCGTTGAACCCAGAACGCCCTTTGATAATTTGCTAGTTCGAGAATCTGTAAAAACGTCTAGCAATAAGTTATGGAATTCAAGCCTTATACATTAATGTAAAGTAAAAATCAAAGTTAAGATTGAGCAGGAAGAAAAAATTGAAAGGGACTGCGGAGAGACTGTAAAGAGTCAGCAAATATTCTTCCTGGAATCTGAAGCGGCACATTGCAAGAAAGCACAAGGATGTGCTACGAAAACATGGTAATGCAATAAAAGGTAAGCTAGTTACGTACCATTCGATGATAAATAAATACAGATGAGGTAAGGTAAAATGCTTGTGTTGAATGGAGCCGTAAATCCGATCATGATGACATGCGGACAAAATTATGGCCACGAATAATTTTTTATGCTATAGACACTTCTTTTTCTTATTTAGTCTAAAGTATGGCCATAAATTTAGAATTTGTTCCCAATATTCAACAGTTTGTTCCTTGGAATTAATTATTATAATAGAATATTTCGTAATTACTATTACAATTATTATTACTTCAAATTATGAATTAGCTTAGCTAAAACATGTGGATGTCGTGGAAACAAATTGTTGATTTGAATTATATCCGGAGCTCCGTATCAAACTGGATCTAAGATACAGCTAACAAACAACTGTATGTAAATACAGAACAACACACTACAAAAGTTACTACATCATTTTAAAATATTATATAAAAAAAATTAACTGAACCATTAAGCAGACATAGAATGTAGGCAACAGTAAATAATAATAATAATAAATAATTATTCTTCTAAATATCAATTAATAATAAAAATAATAAAAAGAATATTACAAATTGTCATCCAATTATTAATGTGTCTTTAATCCCACTCTTTAAACTGCCAAATAAAACAATTTTGTTTCTTTTCACTTCCCCGGATTCTCTTCTTTGCCGTCTTTCGTGTGTCAATGGCGTAAAATGAGGGCGTGGGGGAGGCGGAGACTTGAATTTATATGGGCGTGTTATTCTAATGACGCTCGTTTTCGGCCGCGGCATTTATGAAGGGCAGATATTGCGTACACCTGAATATCAACGGTACGCACAGTTTCATAAATCAGGCGGTGAGAGGAGTGTAAGCATAATCTTACGCCAACATATACGCCCGTTTCTACGCAAGAATGATAAATGAGGGCCATTATCTCTCGTCGAGTTCCCGC
Organism: Paramisgurnus dabryanus; assembly: GCF_030506205.2. Classification (NCBI taxonomy): domain Eukaryota; kingdom Metazoa; phylum Chordata; class Actinopteri; order Cypriniformes; family Cobitidae; genus Paramisgurnus; species Paramisgurnus dabryanus. The sequence goes on from NC_133339.1 coordinate 10,185,025, forward strand.
TTGGATAAATGTATAAAAAGTTGAAGAAAGTTGTTCTTAAGAAGTGATTCAGATATAGGCAAAGAAAACTAATTTTTCTAAAGGCACAGTGCTATTTTACTGCTTTATATGTAATGTTATGAAAGTACACATGAACGCTGCAAAATGTACAGCGCGTGACCCCATTACCTTTATTAATTATTAATAATGTGTGTAGCTATTGCCGTGCTGTTGCATGTTTCTGTGATGATAATCATGTGATAGGAGGTAAAGATAAGGCGTAAACTTAAAGTAACCATGAAACGGAAGTAGCGATTGTCTTATTTTCCCCGTGGTGACGTATAACCGAGTGAAACGGCTTCTGAAAGTAAATAAGATTTAGGGCTGGACTTGAATTAATTCATTGAGATCTGATTGGATCATTGAAGTTGAGTTGTGTTGCTAACTGCTAATCGCTGCGACCACCCAGTTGCCATACCGAATGACCGGAAGTAAAGAGAGATTCGCGTTTTTTATTAAACATAATGAGGGCACATGAATTAAAAAAAAATAATGAAGCTCACAGATGAAGTCATTTGTAAATTTACCACAAAATTCCACCAAAAATTTTTCATTTAAATTTCATTTCGACTTTAAGCAGAATTGTTCTGCGTATGTGCACAATGTATTTTTGCATCCGAATAAGAAAATACCATTCACTACACTTGATGATTCCGATTTTGTATTCACTTTGTAAGCAGCAATGTATTGACTTTGTTTCTGTGATTTATCGCTGCTAATATCTCGCCAATAATCATTACATATCGTGTGTGTGTGTGTGTTACAGGTTTATCAGATTTACACATATTGGTGTTGATTCTGTGTATTACTGCATGTGGATCTGCTCTTCTGTTCTGCTCTCTCATTTACTGCAGACCGAACACGGGTATGTTTACAGAAATAAATTCTTTAATTCAAAGAGTAATGAATCATTTGTTCTTCACATAAATAAAAACTAATTGAAATTATCCCCTGATTTTAAATCTGCACTCCTGATAAAGAGTATACCGTATTTGCTCAATGATTATGTACAAGTAAGCTTTATTTTAAATTCATTTTATTTTTAACTAAATGTCAAATCTTTTTTAGGGTTCATTGTAGAAGGTTATAACTGTGTTCATTTTGGAGATGCAGTGGTTCTGCCCTGTTTCATTGATCCATGTTTAATAAAAGAAGATCTAAAGGTGGAATGGAGTAAATCAGGTTTGGAGAGTCCAGTGTGTGTGTATGAAGATGGAGATATGAGACCAGAGGTCCAGCATCAGGATTATCATGATAGAGCTCATTTCTTGACTGAGAAAATGAAGCATGGAGACTTCTCACTCCTGTTGAAGAACCTGAAAAAAGAGGATGCGGGACAATACACATGTAAAGTTTACACTGGACAAAGATCTGTGTTTTCAGTCAGTGTGAGTTTGAAACACAAAGGTAAGTCAAATAAAATCGGGTATATAATTGAGTACTTTAGTGTTATATAAAAATATTAAATGTGTAATCTTTAAACAGCAACAGTCACACAAAACAGGCTGTAGGGGATACCCTATCAATGTGATGTCACATTGACTACAACCCAGCCCCAGCAGCTCTTTTAGCAGTTTGCTGTCACCATTAGGGTTAGTGATGTGCCATTGCCCATTTCACACAGATATTATGGAAAATACACGGAAAATGCATCCGCGATTTGTCCGGGATTGTTTGATTTTTGGTTTATATGTTTACATGCACAAAATTTCACACAGAGATTATGGAAAATACACACAAAATACGTCCGGGTGATTCTTGCGAAATTAGAATTATGAGGTGTCATGAAACATTTTGATAAAAAAAGTAAATGCAAAGTAAGAGTATCAAAATAAGAAGCATAGAGTTACAAACATCTCTTCGTGTACTATTTTGCACATGATTTCAAATGACATCATATAAACCAATTTTGTTGTTTTTTTCCACATTTAAAGGGAACATTTTCATTACCGCAACGTGTCCATGACTGGATTTGGGTTTTTTGACATGGAAATATTTATAATTAAAAAATCTAAAAAATAAAAAGCTTCAGTGCATGTTATACTATAAACATTTACAGTAAAGAAACATGTGGTATTTGGTGATCATTGGTAAATGTAAAGACAATAATAAGGAATATAAATGTGTCCAAGACCAATTTTCTCATCCTCCGCAACAATTTTCAATCATTGTTTAAGCCCTCAATGAATTAACATAAAAAAAAAAAAAATAGTTGTAAGGGACATAATTGATTGTGACACTCAAGATGGCTACCAGGTAAGCAGTTCTTATTTTTTTCTCCAGATAAAAGTTAAAATTTTGTTTGTCATAGTACTTAGACATTACTCATTCTCATTACCGAAACATGAGTTTGTAAATAAATATATTTAATGTAATATCATGTTGCGGTAATGATCTTTTTTTATAATGATGATCTAAAAAATGTAAATAATTCTATAGGACATATTTTTTAACTACTCTATGCTTATAGTAAGTTCAGACCTTAATCTTATATGTGCAAAAATAATATCGGCTTCAAGGGCTTTTGAAAAATGCTGATTCTGGACTCCTTCTAAATCTGGATTTTGTGAGAATCACCAGTCCGCAATGTGTCCGGGATCGTTTGATTTTTGGTTAATTCACACTGATTTTGCCGGAATATGTGCATGCATTTACACGCAAAGTTAAGCCACGTGACCTATTTAAAATTCTGAACTTTCCTCATTACAGCATGCCCCTTATGCCATTGTTTCTGTGTCTTGTTCACACCAAATTTTATGGAAATCTTCAGGGACCAAAGTGCTGTGTAAATGGGGTTCATGTTAAAGAGACACTATTTATTTTACCGTTTTAGTTCTGCCCTCCTAACATGAATAAATGGTGATGTAGTTTTTAGCTGCTTCCGCACTGTAGTTTTGTTGATAAACATTTAGCTACACTGTACATTTCATTCTGTATCGGTCACCACTACAAACTCTTCAAAAACATCTGCTGTGGACATAATTAAGTATTAAACAACTTTACTTTGATTTTGTTTTTACAGTCTTTTTTGGTTCGTGGTTCAGTGTGGAACATTCTAGTGATCTGGTTGTTCCTCTGGGAGGTTCAGTGGTTCTGCCCTGTTCTGTTGATTTACTCTTACCACTGGAGGATCTGAAGGTGGAATGGAGAAGATCAGATTTAAAGAATCCATTGTGTGTTTATCAAGATGAAGATATCAGACCAGAGGCTCACCATCAGGATTATCATAATAGAGCTCATTTCTATAAGACATTAAACGTGGAAACTTCTCCCTCCTGTTGAACAATCTGACAGCTGAAGATGAGGGGCAATACACATGTAAAGTTCACATACAGAAATATGAGTTTTCACTAGGCAGAAAGTTGGTACCGAGACTTCTAGGTAAGCAACAGATACATTTTGAAAACTACTTTTGCTACAATTTTCTTTTTTTTTTGCTTTTCCAAACATCTTACTTTTGTCTATGTAGTGTTTTTATCTCTGAAAAACTTTTACAGTCATGTATAAACCATAAATTATAAATGTAAAAACGTAAATTACACAAGAACGAACTCTTCACGTGGCTAAAGCATAAACATTCATAAACATGCGGAATTATTTTCAAAATTAAACCAGTTCAGCGAAAGTTCCACCCTAGAGCTAATCTCATTGGTTAAACCCATACGGCAAAAATACATATTTTCAAATATAATTTTAAATATATTAAACTTTTAAAAAATTCCCAAAATTGCCAAATATATTTTACATTATACATTCACACGGCACGAAAGTGTTAACACTTGACGGAAGTCTTGTCTGAAGAGTGACGAACAGCCAATCACAGTTGCCACAACACATGCTCTGGTCTTTCATGAACGTAATTGGCTGGCTCTGCCTAGGTTGTTTGCATAAGGCAATCTGATTGGCTGACGCATGCTTTGCCACTTGAAAAGTAGAGAAATGTTCAACTTCTGCCGCGAGCAATTGCAGTGATGCGGCGCCAACAGATCCACAATTCAATTCGGCAATGCATGACGTCACCCATTAAAAGTGAATTTGATCCACTTCGAATGTTGATTAGTGTATATTTTAAATTATCTGTACAAAAACGTTTGATTAACCAATATATTTTTAGCCATTTTTTTGTATATTTCATCTTTCTACAAAATGTATTTAGTATATATTTATAACATATTTTTGGCCAGACAATTTTTTTTTGTCGTATAGGAATTAGGGGTTAAACGCAGGCGTTGATGGGTCGCGTGCGAGAAGGGAGCTTTGACGTAATCTTGTAAACTACATGGCAAAGCGTGAAGCCTCGTTTCTATAGGAATGAACGGAAAACACTTTGCTCGCATGTCATCAGTGCACACAACGGGTCCTTGCACACTGGTGCGGACCAGAGCGAAGCTTAGCGCCACAGACGGCCCCGGCCCAATTTAATCTCTACCACTATGGCACCCTCAGATATATCATTTACTACCTGTCTTTCATGATAAGTGTCATCTACACAAACAGTTGAACCGAATAACAAATATTATGTTGTTTGAATTCCTTAAAAGGGTCTAAAATGTCATTCGCTGTGTCGCTGCATAAATAATTAATGGGAAACACAATAAGGATTTTTTGCACCAGTGGTAATTGGATTCAGAAATGAAATTAGAGACTTGAAATGAAACTGAAATAGAGATTTTTTGAAAATTTGATGACTATACATAATGTTTTTAGATTGTTTACAACTCTTCAGTTTCAGGTTTCTGTCTTCAGATGCTTTTGGTCTTCTGTCCAAATCTTATCATGTTCTTTGCTTTTATCTTCTGGGGTGTTTCTGAAGGTCAGTGTTTATCATCATTGTATCACTCAATATATTTACTACACATCCCTGTGCAATGAGTCAAACAATGACTTAAAATCTTTTATGAATTTTCTTCATTAGCCCAACATGTCCACAAGTAGCAAAGCAGTTATTGAAAGATTGTCATGTGGTGTAGTGGTGTCTGGAGAAGTGGTTATACTCCTAATTAATGCCCCCATTTTTTAAAAGTAGAAATGTGTATAGTTCATGCTATCAAACAAAGAATGGGTGTATACCTGTATGCCCTTCTCTACACCACTGATTATTTCTCTGTGTTTGTGTTTTAGGTTCTGTGAATGAGATGATCAGCTGCTGTGCTCTTTATTTTCTCAGTCCTCTCACATTATTATGGGCGGCTCCATATATAAATGATTTTAAAGGTATGAAGTGACGCTATGGTAGCGCCTCTGCGGGATAGCATCACAAAGATGCTTACTTATGTTTCAATTTTTTTGCAGCACAAGAAGATCCTGAGATTTGCTTTTTGGGGAAAGCATACAAAATGTCGTGTCCTAGTCTTTTACTCCACACATTCAATAAATGTATTAGATGCAGTATTGGCTCAGGGTTCCCACGAGTCCTTGAAATCCTAGAAAGAAAAATTCAAGGCCCTGGGAAGTTTTTGAAAATATACATACATAGATAGAGGTCATTGAAAATGCTTGAATCTACTTTTTGCAAGAAGTTTTTTGGGGGAAAAAATCCATATTATTCCCTGTGTAGTGTAGGATAATATCATAAAAATTCTAGACTTTTTAATCACACGTGCTAAACTGTTCGCTTTAAATGCTTATATCTTCTGTATACGAATATTGATTCATACCAAAATGCTTTTTTGCATAGTTGTGTTTGACACATGAAAACGTCTTGGGTTACGTATGTAACTGTTTATGTTACGTATGTAACTGTTACGTTTGAGATGCTGCATCTCCCTTGTCATACTTCCTGGATCCCTGTAACGCAGTTTTGGCAATATTTCAGATAGCGATATACTTCCTGGCTCCGGCGTCACCCTGTCTTTGTCATTAATCCTCACCATTGGTTGAATTTGATATACACATTCAGACGCACTTACCCATGGAGGCGTCCCCAAAGTGTCACCGCAGTGACGCAGCGCGAGTTCCCTTGAAAGGAAACTGTAACAATGTATCTTAAAAGGTAACACAATGTAACGTTGCTCTCACTTGAAATGTGTCCCCACATTTAGTCCTTGAATTTGAGGGTATTGGACCTGGAAAGTCCTTGAAAGGTCCTTGAATTTGAAGTTAACTAAGATGTGGGAAAAAAAATACACGTTTACAAAATACACGCAAGACACTCCCTTAACATGAGATTATGCGATAATCTGACAAATGTGAGCGTCTTTTATCATAAACCCTTTAGGCGCATCTGCAGCAGGCACTTTTTTGACAAGACACGTGATGCACATAGGTCACTTGACGTGCAGAACACATATTTTGAAATTACGAACCACACACATGACGGGCTACATACATGTTGTGACGAACTTCGCATCGAGCGCCTTCGAAAAAAAATTAGTCACCGGCCACCACTGCTAACAACACATGCAGCGGACTCAGACATAATATTAGTTTGGGTTAATTTAAACCCGCCATTTCTTCCTCTCATATTAAATTATATCATTTTTGTTTTACAGACAAAATTAAAACGCTGATTTTGAAGTGCAGTTATGTTGTTGAATATTGTCTTTTGGCAGCTGTTTCTTATTCAGGTAAACAAATGCGACACAATCATTATACTGTACATTATCATTATTATGAGTTTTTACAAATCATGCTTGTCAAAATTATAGTGAAATATTTTGAAAATTATAATGGATTATTAAACTGTATTCATTTTTAGCTGTGGTTGTGTGTTGGTTTGAAGTTGCTGATTTTGTTTTCTCTTTCCTTCAGTTCTTCTTACAAGTACTTGGGAGAGAATTCTGAATTATGCAGATTTTGACAAAGTTGTGATAATAATCCTGTACGTAATATTGTTTCTGTCCTGCTTTTGCAAATTTAGTAACAGTAAGTATTTCTGTATGAATATCTTTCCATACGTCTTCATATATCACTGAGTTAAAAATATTCAATAATGTCAATATCTGTATTTGTCTTATAGTTTCAGCTTCACAGATTGGAAATGGAAAAGGACGAATAAATGATATATTGGATATTGTGGCTGATTTGACTTTTGAAATACTACCTACATTAAAATGCGTCATTCTGTTTTATACGTTTGCATCGAGTGGAGGAGGTAAGTTTACATTTATCATTGATCTGAAGTTGTTTTTAATCTAAAGTGTGTGCTTTATAAATAAACTTTGACTTTGACAGAGAGCAAAACTCAAAACATGAGAACACAGACAGATGTTACAACTTATTGCAGTGCATATTCAGATATTTTAAATCATTTAAAATGTTTATGATAATGTCAAAAGGCATATGAAATCAAATATTAGAGAGAGCTGACAGAAGTGAGCAGAAACAGAAAGTGCCCAGTTTGCGAGTGGTCCTATTTTTTTTCTTTTGCTAATAAATAAATACACGTCTGTGTGGAATGAATGTGTTGATATATTGCATTACTATTCAACATTATTATTTAAATAATTTCTTCTGTTTTTAGGACTCGTCGCTATTGCTGTTTTACTAGTTTTACTACTGATGGCAAACGAAAGAACGTTTTATAAATGCGGCAGGTTGGGCTGTAAGTATACAGTACACAGTGAAGTGAAACCTCAGTTTCAAAACGCAAAGAGAAACTACGGTAGTTTCCACGGGACCAACATGTCGTCGTCTGACACAATGTAGGGACAAAATGTGCTTTGTAGAGCAGTTTGTCCATTTAGAGCTACTGTACAAACATGGCAACAACTTCCATGTAAGAAGACCCGCTGTGTACGGAGATAAAAGCAGCTCATAATAATGTAATAAACACAATACGTTTCATTATGTAAGGTCTTTATACACCACTGATTATATAGTTATGTATATAATATTACATTTCTGTCAAGAGATCCTTCTTAAAGTTAAACAATGCACCTTTAATATGAAAAGTTTTATTAATGAAAACATTCTCACACTTTTTCAGGGTCATGGCCCGTTATAAGAACAGTTTGGCTCCTGGTCATAATCATTTTGAATATAGTGATGATCGGTCTTTACATCTTTACACTGGAAAATGAAACAGGTATTTAAATGTTTTTAATATCATTAAAGAGATACTCCAGCCAAATATCATATATACGCTATGATTTACTCACTCTCAAGCTTTTTGCTTGTTGTTTTGCACTCTGCCTCCGCATTCGTCACTACGTCCCTACGCATTGTACCAATGATGACAATGAACGCTCACTACAATGAAACACAGTCCTGAAAGCAGAATAGGTCAAGATGACGGTGTTACAGGAAGCTAAATAAATAAATATGATATTTGGCTGTAGTGTCCCTTTAAGTAGGCCTATATTTTATTATTTAGCAAATATAAGGAGACCCTTACAGACTGTGAAATTACGCTAAAGTTCATGAACTTAACATTTATGTACAGAAATATACAGTACTGTGCGGAAGTTTTAGACACTTGTGAAAAAATACCATGAAATAAAATTGTCTAAATGAATGCAAAGTGATGTAATACGAAGTGATGTATAAACATGATACTCAGACTTAAGATATTTAATATAAAGATCTGTTGTTTGTGATTTTCTGTGTTTCTCTCTTTTCTGTCTCTCTCTCTCTCTTTCTCTCTCTCTCTTCTCCTTCTCCTGTCTACTGTATAAATGTAATTTCATAAAAGCATAAATATTTGCTCTTTTTAATTCACAGATCCTATTGGATGGGTTTGTGTGATGCTGTTTCTGCAGATACTCTGGACAGTTGTGAGATTTACAGATCAGACTTATTACACTTTTGCACTGGGTACAGTATTGATATATATTCTTTAAACATTTGTGCCCCATCCTGGCAAATCACGTCACAAAGAGCACATTTTCATAATTGAGTTATTATTAATATAAACAAGTGCTGCACTTGTTTGAAGTTGATAGAGTCAACAAAGTCAATTTTAAGAAAAATCAAGTTAAACATATTTTAAGGATCCAAAACAAAATCACGGCAAATAAACCTTAAATAGACTGAGAAAGAAGTAGTGGATGATGAGGAAGAGTATAAGGGAAAAGGAGTGGGTGAGGAGGAAGAGTATGAGGAAGAAGGAGTGGATAAGGAGGAAGATTTTAATAAAAAAGTAGTGGATGATGAGGAAGAGTATGAGGAAGAGTATTAGGAAGAAGGAGTGGATGAGGAGGAAGAATTTGAGGAAGAAGTAGTGGATGAGGAGGAAGAGTATGAGGAAGAAGTAGTGGATGAGCAGGAAGAGTATGAGGAAGAAGGAGTGGATGAGGAGGAAGAATATGAGGAAGAAGTAGTGGATGAGGAGGGAGAGTATGAGGAAGAGGTGGTGGATGAAGAGGAAGAATACGAGGAAGAAGTAGTGGATGAGGAGGGAGAGTATGAGGAAGAGGTGGTGGATGAGGAGGAAGAGTATGAGGAAGAGGTGGTGGATGAGTAGGAAGAGTATGAGGAAGAAAGAGTGGATGAGGAGGAAGAGTATGAGGAAGAAGTGGTGAATGAGGAGGGAGAGTATGAGGAAGAGGTGGTGGATGAGGAGGAAGAGTATGAGGAAGAAAGAGTGGATGAGGAGGAAGAGTATGAGGAAGAAGTGGTGAATGAGGAGGAAGAGTATGAAGAAGAAAGAGTGGATGAGGAGGAAGTGGTGAATGAGGAGGAAGAGTATAAGGAAGAGGTGGTGTATGAGGAGGAAGAGTTTGAGGAAGAAGTAGTGGATGAGAAGGAAGAGTATAAAGAAGAGTTCGTAGATAAGGAACAGTATGAGGAAGGAGGAGTCGATGAGGAGGAAGAGTATGAGGAAGAAGTGGTGAATGAGGAGGGAGAGTATGAGGAAGAGGTGGTGGATGAGGAGGAAGAGTATGAGGAAGAAGTGGTGAATGAGGAGGAAGAGTATGAGGAAGAGGTGGTGGATGAGGAGGAAGAGTATGAGGAAGAGGTGGTGGATGAGGAGGAAGAGTATGAGGAAGAAAGAGTGGATGAGGAGGAAGAGTATGAGGAAGAAGTGGTGAATGAGGAGGAAGAGTATAAGGAAGAGGTGGTGTATGAGGAGGAAGAGTTTGAGGAAGAAGTGGTGAATTAGGAGGAAGAGTATGAGGAAGAAGTAGTGGATGAGGAGAAACAGGATAAGAAAGAAGTAGTGGATGAGGAGGAAGTAGTGGATGAGGAGGAAGAGTATGGAGGAGGAAGAGTAAGAGGATGAAGGAGTGGATGAGGAGGAAGAGTATGAGGAAGAAGGAGTGGATGAGGAGGAACAGTATGAGGAAGAGGTGGTGGATGAGGAGGAAGAGTATGAGGAAGAAGGAGTGGATGAGGAGGAAGTAGTGGATGAGGAGGAAGAGTATGGAGGAGGAAGAGTATGAGGAAGTAGTAGTAGATAAGGAGGAAGAGTATGAGGAAGAAGTGGTGAATGAGGAGGAAGAGTATGAGGAAGAAGTGGTGAATGAAGAGGAAGAATGTGAGGAAGAAGGAGTGGATGAGAAGGAAGAGTAAGAGGAAGAAGGAGTGGATGAGGAGGAAGAGTATGAGGAAGAAGGAGTGGATGAGGAGGAAGAGTATGAGGAAGAAAGAGTGGATGAGGAGGAAGAGTATGAGGAAGAGGTGGTGGATGAGGAGGAAGAGTATGAGGAAGTAGTAGTAGATGAGGAGGAAGAGTATGAGGAAGAGGTGGTGGATGAGAAGGAAGAGTAAGAAGAAGAAGTAGTGGATGAGGAGGAAAAGTATGAGGAAGAAGGAGGGGATGAGGAGGAAGAGTATAAGGAAGAGGTGGTAGATGAGGAGGAAGAGTATGAGGAAGAAGTAGTGGATGAGGAGGAAGAGTATGAGGAAGAAGTAGTGGATGAGGAGGAAGAGTATGAGGAAGAAGTAGTGGATGAGCAGGAAGAGTATGAGGAAGAAGGAGTGGATGAGGAGGAAGAATATGAGGAAGAAGTAGTGGATGAGGAGGGAGAGTATGAGGAAGAGGTGGTGGATGAAGAGGAAGAATACGAGGAAGAAGTAGTGGATGAGGAGGGAGAGTATGAGGAAGAGGTGGTGGATGAGGAGGAAGAATATGAGGAAGAGGTGGCGGATGAAGAGGAAGAATGTGAGGAAGAAGGAGTGGATGAGAAGGAAGAGTATGAGGAAGAAGTGGTGAATGAGGAGGAAGAGTATGAGGAAGAGGTGGTGGATGAGGAGGAAGAGTATGAGGAAGAAGTAGTGGATGAGGAGGAAGAGTATGAGGAAGAGGTGGTGGATGAAGAGGAAGAATACGAGGAAGAAGTAGTGGATGAGGAGGGAGAGTATGAGGAAGAGGTGGTGGATGAGGAGAAAGAATATGAGGAAGAGGTGGCGGATGAAGAGGAAGAATGTGAGGAAGAAGGAGTGGATGAGAAGGAAGAGTATGAGGAAGAAGTGGTGAATGAGGAGGAAGAGTATGAGGAAGAGGTGGTGGATGAGAAGGAAGAGTAAGAAGAAGAAGTAGTGGATGAGGAGGAAAAGTATGAGGAAGAAGGAGGGGATGAGGAGGAAGAGTATAAGGAAGAGGTGGTGGATGAGGAGGAAGAGTATGAGGAAGAAAGAGTGGATGAGGAGGAAGAGTATGAGGAAGAAGTGGTGAATGAGGAGGAAGAGTATGAAGAAGAAAGAGTGGATGAGGAGGAAGAGTATGAGGAAGAAGTGGTGAATGAGGAGGAAGAGTATAAGGAAGAGGTGGTGTATGAGGAGGAAGAGTTTGAGGAAGAAGTGGTGAATTAGGAGGAAGAGTATGAGGAAGAAGTAGTGGATGAGGAGAAACAGGATAAGAAAGAAGTAGTGGATGAGGAGGAAGTAGTGGATGAGGAGGAAGAGTATGGAGGAGGAAGAGTAAGAGGATGAAGGAGTGGATGAGGAGGAAGAGTATGAGGAAGAAGGAGTGGATGAGGAGGAACAGTATGAGGAAGAGGTGGTGGATGAGGAGGAAGAGTATGAGGAAGAAGGAGTGGATGAGGAGGAAGTAGTGGATGAGGAGGAAGAGTATGGAGGAGGAAGAGTATGAGGAAGTAGTAGTAGATGAGGAGGAAGAGTATGAGGAAGAAGTGGTGAATGAGGAGGAAGAGTATGAGGAAGAAGTGGTGAATGAAGAGGAAGAATGTGAGGAAGAAGGAGTGGATGAGAAGGAAGAGTAAGAGGAAGAAGGAGTGGATGAGGAGGAAGAGTATGAGGAAGAAGGAGTGGATGAGGAGGAAGAGTATGAGGAAGAAAGAGTGGATGAGGAGGAAGAGTATGAGGAAGAGGTGGTGGATGAGGAGGAAGAGTATGAGGAAGTAGTAGTAGATGAGGAGGAAGAGTATGAGGAAGAGGTGGTGGATGAGAAGGAAGAGTAAGAAGAAGAAGTAGTGGATGAGGAGGAAAAGTATGAGGAAGAAGGAGGGGATGAGGAGGAAGAGTATAAGGAAGAGGTGGTAGATGAGGAGGAAGAGTATGAGGAAGAAGTAGTGGATGAGGAGGAAGAGTATGAGGAAGAAGTAGTGGATGAGGAGGAAGAGTATGAGGAAGAAGTAGTGGATGAGCAGGAAGAGTATGAGGAAGAAGGAGTGGATGAGGAGGAAGAATATGAGGAAGAAGTAGTGGATGAGGAGGGAGAGTATGAGGAAGAGGTGGTGGATGAAGAGGAAGAATACGAGGAAGAAGTAGTGGATGAGGAGGGAGAGTATGAGGAAGAGGTGGTGGATGAGGAGGAAGAATATGAGGAAGAGGTGGCGGATGAAGAGGAAGAATGTGAGGAAGAAGGAGTGGATGAGAAGGAAGAGTATGAGGAAGAAGTGGTGAATGAGGAGGAAGAGTATGAGGAAGAGGTGGTGGATGAGGAGGAAGAGTATAAGGAAGAAGTAGTGGATGAGGAGGAAGAGTATGAGGAAGAGGTGGTGGATGAAGAGGAAGAATACGAGGAAGAAGTAGTGGATGAGGAGGGAGAGTATGAGGAAGAAGTGGTGAATGAGGAGGAAGAGTATGAGGAAGAGGTGGTGGATGAGAAGGAAGAGTAAGAAGAAGAAGTAGTGGATGAGGAGGAAAAGTATGAGGAAGAAGGAGGGGATGAGGAGGAAGAGTATAAGGAAGAGGTGGTGGATGAGGAGGAAGAGTATGAGGAAGAAAGAGTGGATGAGGAGGAAGAGTATGAGGAAGAAGTGGTGAATGAGGAGGAAGAGTATGAAGAAGAAAGAGTGGATGAGGAGGAAGAGTATGAGGAAGAAGTGGTGAATGAGGAGGAAGAGTATAAGGAAGAGGTGGTGTATGAGGAGGAAGAGTTTGAGGAAGAAGTAGTGGATGAGAAGGAAGAGTATAAAGAAGAGTTCGTAGATAAGGAACAGTATGAGGAAGGAGGAGTCGATGAGGAGGAAGAGTATGAGGAAGAAGTGGTGAATGAGGAGGGAGAGTATGAGGAAGAGGTGGTGGATGAGGAGGAAGAGTATGAGGAAGAAGTGGTGAATGAGGAGGAAGAGTATGAGGAAGAGGTGGTGGATGAGGAGGAAGAGTATGAGGAAGAGGTGGTGGATGAGGAGGAAGAGTATGAGGAAGAAAGAGTGGAAGAGGAGGAAGAGTATGAGGAAGAAGTGGTGAATGAGGAGGAAGAAAGAGTGGATGAGGAGGAAGAGTATGAGGAAGAAGTGGTGAATGAGGAGGAAGAGTATAAGGAAGAGGTGGTGTATGAGGAGGAAGAGTTTGAGGAAGAAGTGGTGAATGAGGAGGAAGAGTATGAGGAAGAAGTAGTGGATGAGGAGAAACAGGATAAGAAAGAAGTAGTGGATGAGGAGGAAGTAGTGGATGAGGAGGAAGAGTATGGAGGAGGAAGAGTAAGAGGATGAAGGAGTGGATGAGGAGGAAGAGTATGAGGAAGAAGGAGTGGATGAGGAGGAACAGTATGAGGAAGAGGTGGTGGATGAGGAGGAAGAGTATGAGGAGGAAGTAGTGGATGAGGAGGAAGAGTATGGAGGAGGAAGAGTATGAGGAAGTAGTAGTAGATGAGGAGGAAGAGTATGAGGAAGAAGTGGTGAATGAGGAGGAAGAGGTGGTGGATGAGAAGGAAGAGTAAGAGGAAGAAGGAGTGGATGAGGAGGAAGAGTATGAGGAAGAAGGAGTGGATGAGGAGGAAGAGTATGAGGAAGAAAGAGTGGATGAGGAGGAAGAGTATGAGGAAGAGGTGGTGGATGAGGAGGAAGAGTATGAGGAAGTAGTAGTAGATGAGGAGGAAGAGTATGAGGAAGAGGTGGTGGATGAGAAGGAAGAGTAAGAAGAAGAAGTAGTGGATGAGGAGGAAAAGTATGAGGAAGAAGGAGGGGATGAGGAGGAAGAGTATAAGGAAGAGGTGGTAGATGAGGAGGAAGAGTATGAGGAAGAAGTAGTGGATGAGGAGGAAGAGTATGAGGAAGAAGTAGTGGATGAGGAGGAAGAGTATGAGGAAGAAGTAGTGGATGAGCAGGAAGAGTATGAGGAAGAAGGAGTGGATGAGGAGGAAGAATATGAGGAAGAAGTAGTGGATGAGGAGGGAGAGTATGAGGAAGAGGTGGTGGATGAAGAGGAAGAATACGAGGAAGAAGTAGTGGATGAGGAGGGAGAGTATGAGGAAGAGGTGGTGGATGAGGAGGAAGAATATGAGGAAGAGGTGGCGGATGAAGAGGAAGAATGTGAGGAAGAAGGAGTGGATGAGAAGGAAGAGTATGAGGAAGAAGTGGTGAATGAGGAGGAAGAGTATGAGGAAGAGGTGGTGGATGAGGAGGAAGAGTATAAGGAAGAAGTAGTGGATGAGGAGGAAGAGTATGAGGAAGAGGTGGTGGATGAAGAGGAAGAATACGAGGAAGAAGTAGTGGATGAGGAGGGAGAGTATGAGGAAGAAGTGGTGAATGAGGAGGAAGAGTATGAGGGAGAGGTGGTGGATGAGAAGGAAGAGTAAGAAGAAGAAGTAGTGGATGAGGAGGAAAAGTATGAGGAAGAAGGAGGGGATGAGGAGGAAGAGTATAAGGAAGAGGTGGTGGATGAGGAGGAAGAGTATGAGGAAGAAAGAGTGGATGAGGAGGAAGAGTATGAGGAAGAAGTGGTGAATGAGGAGGAAGAGTATGAAGAAGAAAGAGTGGATGAGGAGGAAGAGTATGAGGAAGAAGTGGTGAATGAGGAGGAAGAGTATAAGGAAGAGGTGGTGTATGAGGAGGAAGAGTTTGAGGAAGAAGTAGTGGATGAGAAGGAAGAGTATAAAGAAGAGTTCGTAGATAAGGAACAGTATGAGGAAGGAGGAGTCGATGAGGAGGAAGAGTATGAGGAAGAAGTGGTGAATGAGGAGGGAGAGTATGAGGAAGAGGTGGTGGATGAGGAGGAAGAGTATGAGGAAGAAGTGGTGAATGAGGAGGAAGAGTATGAGGAAGAGGTGGTGGATGAGGAGGAAGAGTATGAGGAAGAGGTGGTGGATGAGGAGGAAGAGTATGAGGAAGAAAGAGTGGAAGAGGAGGAAGAGTATGAGGAAGAAGTGGTGAATGAGGAGGAAGAAAGAGTGGATGAGGAGGAAGAGTATGAGGAAGAAGTGGTGAATGAGGAGGAAGAGTATAAGGAAGAGGTGGTGTATGAGGAGGAAGAGTTTGAGGAAGAAGTGGTGAATGAGGAGGAAGAGTATGAGGAAGAAGTAGTGGATGAGGAGAAACAGGATAAGAAAGAAGTAGTGGATGAGGAGGAAGTAGTGGATGAGGAGGAAGAGTATGGAGGAGGAAGAGTAAGAGGATGAAGGAGTGGATGAGGAGGAAGAGTATGAGGAAGAAGGAGTGGATGAGGAGGAACAGTATGAGGAAGAGGTGGTGGATGAGGAGGAAGAGTATGAGGAGGAAGTAGTGGATGAGGAGGAAGAGTATGGAGGAGGAAGAGTATGAGGAAGTAGTAGTAGATGAGGAGGAAGAGTATGAGGAAGAAGTGGTGAATGAGGAGGAAGAGGTGGTGGATGAGAAGGAAGAGTAAGAGGAAGAAGGAGTGGATGAGGAGGAAGAGTATGAGGAAGAAGGAGTGGATGAGGAGGAAGAGTATGAGGAAGAAAGAGTGGATGAGGAGGAAGAGTATGAGGAAGAGGTGGTGGATGAGGAGGAAGAGTATGAGGAAGTAGTAGTAGATGAGGAGGAAGAGTATGAGGAAGAGGTGGTGGATGAGAAGGAAGAGTAAGAAGAAGAAGTAGTGGATGAGGAGGAAAAGTATGAGGAAGAAGGAGGGGATGAGGAGGAAGAGTATAAGGAAGAGGTGGTAGATGAGGAGGAAGAGTATGAGGAAGAAGTAGTGGATGAGGAGGAAGAGTATGAGGAAGAAGGAGTGGATGAGGAGGAAGAATATAAGGAAGAAGGAGTGGATGAGGAGGAAGAGTATGAGGAAGAAGGAGTGGATGAAGTGGAAGGTATGCAAAATATGTTGTGAATGAGAAGGAAGAGTAAGACCCCAAAATTCCCCCGAACAATATTAAAAAATCCTTTAAAAATGAGAGGGCTTCACACCTTGGGCTCTAAAATTTCTATTTATGCCCCTAATGTGAATTTGTGCAGTAATTGATGCAGTAATCTTAATTTATTTTTTGTTTGTCTTTTATTCCAGATTTTCATCGTTTTGTCGCTCTGTATGTGTTTGGATCAGTTGGTGTTGTTTTAATAAGCGCTGCTGCTCTGATCACTGAACTAATACTGAAAACAGGTGAGAAAACACAACACTTTATTTATATCTGCTTTAATGTCTGCTAAATGTAATCCCACAAGTTTTATAGCTCAAAAGTCCTCATCTTCAGTAATGAAAGCATTTATGTAATTATTCTCTGGTAAAACCCAAATGTCTGGATAAGTGATGTCACTGAGCAGGTCAAATGAAATTGAATCTACCCAGATCAAGATAATTACACCTACTTTTACATCATCGCATCGTTTGCTCCACCCACTGGTGTGCAGTCTGATGAGCGAGTGGATCTGGGGCCGTTTCTGAAAAGAGGTTTAGTAAAAACTGAGTATATTAATCCTAAAATGAGTTTTTCTTCTGTTTTCTGTTTCTTATCAGTGAGTGGTGAGCACGTAATGACGGATATGAGATTCATTGTCTTTCCCTCTGAATGTGTCTTCATCTTGTCTGTGATGATTTTAGGACAGCTTGCATCTGGTAAGTTAAAACTGAATGTGTTATTCAAATAATACATTTTCATATTATAAGCTGATCTCTGGTTTTCCTTCTCTCACTAAATACCTTCTGTATTATCAAAACAGTATAGAAGTGTATAAATCTTGAGATAAATCTGACCACTCGTGTGTCTCTTTTAACTTAAAAACAATTCATTATTAAGTGTTAACTTTTTATAGTCTCCCTCTTTTGGATATCTTTTTAGTAAATATCTTTTCTCTCACTGTTCTGACCTTACAGAGATTATAACCTGCCTGCAGTCTTGTAAGGTTTGTATCATTTATAAATGTGCATTAATCCAATACATTTAGCTTCATATTACAAGATTCTTCAAAATATATACAAATATAAAAACATGTTTTCCTCTTAACACAGAAGACATTGAGATCTAAAGTAAATTCATCCAGAAGATCACAACAGAACAAGAACCAAGATTCACAGGTGAGGATCTTATAAGATAACATTGATGTTTTAGTTAATCGACAATATAAGACGTAATTTATATCCAATCTATCATGGGTGAACTGCTGGCCACTAGAGGGCAGTAATCCCTTACACGTACCTTAATGTCGTTTATTAATATCATGTTTAATTATTGTACAAAAGCATAAAGATTTAGTATTGTTTAAAACATTCTGATAATAGGAGGATCGGGTGACACTCGAGCTACTGGATCAAACCAGAACACAGCAGAATCCAATGAACTAAATCCTCAACTGAAGACTGAACATCACGAGACTCAGATTCATGTCTGATTCATGTCCAGATTCATAACAAACACTCTGATCATTAGATCAAATCCTCATGAGATCTGACAGATTGAAGCACAGCTTCCCAGACAGGTCTTAACACCGTGTCCAAACACCTTTTTAGTGTGCCTCATTACAAGGTAGTCCAGATGAGTAGAAAAAAAGTGTGTATGTGTATATTACATACATACAAATACACATAATGTATAGGCAGCTTAATGTCTATGCTGCGCATCGGGTCCTGATCACATTGTTGAGGGTTATTTCTGCGATAACAACCTGCTGTCTGTACATTATCTCACTTAATACATGGCTATCTACCTCATAAGTAAGGTAATACATTGAATATTGATTTGAAATATTTTATTTGCTCATTTTTAATGAATGAAGACGCGAGGAAAACCCATGTACTTTCAGTTTTAAGATATGACAAGACGTTTAAATGTCATGGAAACACTTTTTGGTTTAATCATTTGTAAATATAATGTCATATTTGTTGGGGTTTTGTCTGTGGGTTTCTTGTTTCTTTATTTTGTTCTTGTATTGTCATTTCCCACGCTTTGTCTTGTTTTTGTGCCTTACCTGGTGTTTTTGAATATATTTAACTGCATTTGGATCCACTCTCCTGCTTTTCTCTCGTCCGAGTGCAAATCCTGACAGAATTGTTATTAAAAGACATATTTATATTTATTTTTGTGTAATTTTTAAACTGTACCTGTCAAAATGATTTGCAGCATCCGGGTTACCATGTGCTCAGGCGGTTGTTATCTTGAAATAATGAACCTTGTAATCAAGCATTTTAGAGTGCAGTGAAATAAATATACACATACACATACAGGGCCATTTCTTGACACCCTAGGCGAAATTCCTATTGAAAAAAAATCATATGATCATGTAACACTCAAATCTTAAGTGCATTAAATTCAACAAAGAGAATTACAGATTTACTACTAATATCATTATGTTTACTATTTAATCATGCTTAATTTTCTTAAGGGCAAATCGTCACAAGTGCATTGCTTGATAATTATTACATATCAATTATGAAAAATATGTGTTAAATCAGAGGAAAACAAAGCTGTGGTCTACATTACTTTTGGGCAAATCACACAAACTTCTGTCTGATGCTGGTGAAATATTTTGTTATCCATTTTGTTTTAAACACGTGACATTCAAAGTTTATTTTTTATGTTGTTGCAGTGCTCATTTTTCACCCAAGTCAGTGAAGTAGCAGTTAAAATGTATACATAATCTAAAAAAATCTAGACAATCACAAAGTCTGATTTTTTAACTATTTATTCGTATGATACAGCAGCAAACTGGACAATTTTCAAATACTGTATATCAAAGGTTTTATTGATATATTTTCATAAAATGTATGTGTATAAAATTAACACTTGTTTTGTTCAACTGAAGAAAAGTTCAAATGTATTGTAACTGAAATATTGTAAATATCCTAAAATAGATAATAGGTATAGATGGTCTCACGTTGGTCTCAAAGTGCTGCAGTATTTTTTAATTGTGAGTATGATTTCACAAAAAAAGGTAAGCTATCATGGTATATTCCCAAAATTGGCACTAGGGTGCTGTAAAATGCCAATTGGTATTCTACTTAGAATTTATTATTATGAACATCAGCTTTGGGTCACATCACCATACAACTGTCCCCCCCACACACTTTAAAATGGCTTCTACACCCCTGCATGAGACTCTTAAAGCATGTTTACTCTGTACGGTGCTGAGAATGAGGAAAGTCATGCCATGATAAAAACTGGATAATCAGGATTTGTTTGAATAGTTTTATCTTCACAGATGAAAACAAAAGTAAATGTTAATTTACTTGAACACTTTTACACAACCGTACACATCTGAGTCTTGAGAATATAATAAGAAGTCATATTTTCATCTAATAATGAATCTGCTAATGTTGATTTTAACAGCTGGAATCTTAAGGATGTCTGATGGTATGTACAGTAACTTACTCTTCTGTTTCAGATTATGAAGAGATTATAAAAATGCTCTCAGCTTGACTGACTACACAACACTATACTTTGTTTTTCAAACTGTATTCTTGTTACATTCTGTTTGTGGATGAAACCAGATTTGATATTTTGTTTAAAGGACATTGAAAGATACAGTAACTCATTATAAAACTGTTTCATCTTATCAGCATTACATAAAGTCTTACATTACAGAATAGAAACAGTTTAAGGACTGCAGAATTGCATATCGTATACCTGAGATCTGTCTTAATGTTAATTTTATTCATTTAGCAGAAATGTGTAACATCTGCACCACTAGTGGCAGCAATAGGAAATTCAAAATGATTGCTCCATATGCAGTGAATACAATGTCAATGTGCAGATTAAAATCATTACCAACATATATTCATTTAAATTTTTTTTTTATCATTTACAGGATTCATTATTAAAGGTTCCTCAGGTCCTCTGGTTGTTCCTCTGGGAGGTTCAGTGGTTCTGCCCTGTTCTGTTGATTCACTCTTACCACTGAAAGATCTGGAGGTGGAATGGAGAAGATCAGATTCACAGACTCTCATTCATCTGTATCAAGATGAAGATATCAGACCAGAGGCTCAACATCAGGATTATCATGATAGAGCTCATTTCTTCACTGAAGACATTAAACATGGAAACTTCTCACTCCTGTTGAACAATCTGACAGCTGAAGATGAGGGACAATACACATGTAAAGTTCACACTGGACAAGAGTCTGAGGAAACTGTGGTGGAAATTAAACATGCTGGTGAGTAAAAACGTGGCAGATTAATGTGCAATATTTCACAACAAATATTTTATCTCAGTATATTTTAATCTGTTCCTACAGAGCGTTTGATAGTGTCAGAATCAAGCTCCATATCTGCGTATGTGGGTGATGACGTCACTCTGAGCTGCTCTGTGAACTCTCACATCAAACCTGAAGAGATTGAAGAGGTTTCATGGAAGAAAACAAATAAAGGCGAACCAATCACAGTTCTTCTCTATCAATACAATGAAATTCTATCAGATGCATCAGATGAGCGATACAGAGACAGAGTTGAGTTCTTCACTGATGAAATCCACAGAGGAAACTTCTCTCTCAGACTGAAGAGAGTCAGAACTGAAGATAAAGGAGTTTACATCTGTCAAGTGTTTACTGGAGAACTATCAGCAAACACAACTGTAATAATAGGGCAAATTGGTAAGTTTACCTTAGTCATTTATTAAAATGATTCATGATTTATCATGGACAAAAATGAAAAATCATATTTGAGATATCTTCAATATCCAAATTGATTCAAAGAGTCAAAAGGCCAAGTCCAAAACATGGGCAACAGAGTAATCCAAGAGACCATCAAAAACCACAGACCAGGAAACAGGGAATTGTTTAGAAATGCAGTGGTGACAATAACAAGACTTTGCAATGAATTATTGAATACACATACTTCAAATTAGTGATGTTAGGTTCTTGAACGAATCATTCTTTTGAACCGGTTCTCAGGAAGTAACCGGTCGATCCGGTTCACAAATCGACCTGAATCAAACTTTAGTTTTGGGCATAGGTTCCGGGTTGATGACACATGACTCACCATAGATATGTATAAAGGCTAGATGGCTCAAGGCAGAGTCAGCTGTGTCGGCACTTGGCGGCCATCTTAGGTCAGTGCTGCCATAGTGCTGCTCCCTGCTGCTGTGTGACATACGCCAACTAAAATGCTCGTAACTTGCTGAATTCTTGACGGATTTACAAACGGTTTGGTGTATTACAAACCTTATTAACGTGGCTATGATTTGTGCTGATGCCGATGTTTCGATGTATAATTTTTCACAAGTATGCAGTTAAATAGCCGCATTCCTGACGTTTATGACACACCAAGCCGGTTGAAAATTGAGCAAAATATAGTTATTTCAGCACTACATGCACAATAGACTTTAATGTTATAACTGGACGAGTGGTCCTGTCCTAAGATGGCCGCCGTGTGACGTCGTCGGGTCCCATTGGCTCTCAGCGCCGGTAAGCCATCTAGCCTTTATACATATCTATGTGACTCACAGCCGAAATAGCTCGTCGGACTCAAAAAGAACCGAACGAAGTTTGTCGATGATTGCAGAGGCAAGGATTGCCGACGATTCTGACGGATGACGAGTTGCTGACACTGCGTGTGAATCACCGAGGATTTAAATGAGCCAGATGCGTGAAGTTTCTTTTTTTATTAGTTTCTTGATATGCTTGTTTTATTAAAAAGCTTTAGTTTTGGTACGATTTATTGTGCATGCAAATCATATTGTAGTTTTAATGTGTTGATACAAACGACTTTATTTGAATGTTTCATTGATATAGTAAATGCGTAGTGATGTCATTTCTTGATGACGTCAGGAACCGGTGAATCCGAAAAGAGCCGGTTCGCGGAAATGAATCGGACTTTGCAACACTACTTCAAATTAGGCCAGTGCTTCCCAATCCTGGTCCTCGAGGCCCCCCTCTCAGAAAGTTGTAGATGTCTCCTTATTTAACTCATCAGCTTGTTAGGGAGAAATGTTTACCATTGTTGAAGTATGATGATAAGTTGAATCAGGTGTTATAAATAAGGAGACATCTAAAACTTTCTGGGAGGGGGGCCTCGAGGACCAGGATTGGGAAGCACTGGCCTAATTTGCAGTATGTGTTTTCAATAATTTATTGCAAAGTCTTGTTGTTGTCACCACTGCATTTCTAAACAATTCCCTGTTTCCTGGTCTGATGGTCTCTTGGATTACTCTGTGTCCATGTTTTGGACTCTGGTGTTTGCTGGATTGTTTGCCCTGGCCTTTTGACTCTTTTTAGATTATGATTTTGGATTTCCCTAATATAGTGCTGCATTCGGACCTTATTTTCATGTTTCAGAGCTGTTTTGTGACACGGAGTCTGCAACCAAAATTAGATTTCACTATGAATTTCACAAGTAATCATTTTAGGAGTGATATTATTTTCCTCAGTGTTATTTCTTGTGTGTGTGCGTGGATGCGTGTGTGTTACAGGTTTCTCTGGTTTACATATAATGGTGTTGATTCTCTGTATTACTGCATGTGGATCTGCAGTTATAATCTCCTCTCTTATCTACTGCACATCAAGTAATAAAAGTATGTGTCAGTTTTCTTGAAGAGCTTAAATCAAATGTATCTATCATGATGCTTCATTTTGTTTGCCCTTTCTAGTTTTGTGTCTTCAGGTTTTGCTTGTGTTTTGTCCAAACACTATTATGTTTTTCGCTTTCATGCTCTGGGGTTTTATTGAAGGTAAGTAACAGTTGAGCAAATAAATAATACCAAAAGAAAATTGTTCTGTTATTTAACCCCAAATTTAATTTTGGTGTTGCTAAATGGCACACTCTTAAAATGGCTGTGTTATTTTTGACCCATAATGGATAAATATTAGAAAGAACACACCACTGGGTTAAAATTGACTCAATGCTGGGTTGTTTTAACCAAACTGTTGGGTTACTATACCCCATAGTTGCATAACAACAACTCAACATTGGGTCATGAATTTCCGTGGGATAGTCACAGAATTTTTTGCTCATCTTTCCGTAGTCACGGATCTCCGCATTTTTCAGTGGCCCTGCTACGGACTGTCTTTTTCCGTGGCATTCTCACGGATTGGTTACTCAACTGTTTTGTCCTATTTTCTTACCATTTCCGCTTCGGTTTAGGGTCAGATTTACATAAAATGAAATCCCTACGCAAACCCAACTCTAACCCCAACGCCAGACAACAATTGTTTAAAGTTTAGAAAATATAAAAGAATAAATCAGAAAAAATAGTATTAACCAATAGTTAAAGTGACATACTAACGCAAACACCAAATCTAACCCTAAACCGAAGCAAAATGGTTTGAAAATAGGAAAAAGCAGTTGAGTAACCAGTCCGTGAGAATTCCACGGAAAAAGATAGTCCGTAGCAGGGCCACGGAAAAATGCGGAGATCCGTGAGAATGCCACGGAAAAATGAGCAAAACATTCCGTGACTATCCCACGGAACTTTGTGAGATCAGGTTGGTCATTTTTAACCCAGCATGTGTCCTGTCCAGTATTTACCTATTATTGGTCAAAAATAACACAGCCATTTTTAGAGTGCACTGTTCCCCTTTAAGGGATCAAAATGACAACTTCCTGGCATAAATTATGGCCTTTAAAAATCTCCATGTGTTAATTTGGCTGTTAAATCTCATTAAAACGTCTTTGTGTTTTTAGGATCTATGCATGAGTCTGTCTCTTGCTCTACTGTTTACATTGTGAGACCCTTGATGTTGTTTTGGGCGGCACCGTATTTAAAAGACTTTCCAGGTTTTTTCTGCTGAATGTTATATATGTTAAATGTTTTAATTACAGCTATTTACTAATTAAATAAATTACTTATTACTAATAAATTACTAATAAACAGTCATTTATTCAAGCATTGTGCAATATTTGATGATGCCAACATGCAGTATATTTATATTTACAGATATAATTAGGAGATGGATTGACTCTTCAAGTATTGATGTACAAGTTTCCATTTTTACTGTACTATTTTATTCAAGTAAGTTATTCTTTATTATAATAATAATAATAATAATACTTGCATTATAATTGTTAACTTAATTATAAAATCTATAAGGTTTTTATTTGAATGTGGGCTTCATTTTAAACACGATTTCTCAAATGTTTGCAATACAGAGTTTTTTATTTTAAATGTGTGTGATTATTGTTCGTATCTGTGTATTTATGACAGTATATGACACATGGACAAGAAATCAAAAGTCAGCAGATGCTGATCAAATTTTGATCGCAGTTCTCTTTGTTTTAATGCTGCTGTTGTGTCTCATTAAAATCATTAAAGGTAAGAAAACCAACTGTTTTAAACTGTACTTGTCCTTTATAAACATAATCTATTCATAAAAAAGCTATTCATAAAGTTACTGGTGATTATTTAGTGCATATTTTGTCTTTTGTTCTCTCATTTGTTAGTTTAACATTGCATTAAATGTACTTTACCCAATGCAGAAACATGTGAACTTGCTGTGAAAACCCAGCTAAAGTTTTTATTTTGTATTGAAAGTATAGGCTTGATATCTTAAATATTGAAGCTCAAGTCAAAGATTGAAATCAATGAGTGAAATGTTGATGATCCTAAAATTCATATTTAAAAACTTTGACAGGATCACAAATTTTGGATCATTATTATTATTTTTCAATACAGGTTTAACAAACATGATTATGGACAAGAAGTCCACCAACATACAGATACGTGAACGGATAAATTATGTATTACAAGGTTGGGACCTTTTAAGCTGTCGAGTTCTTCCTTTACTACAGTTTACCCTTCTGTTTTACAGTTTTGGAGTTGCTAAACGAGGTAAATTTAATTTTCTCTGTAATATGATTTGTTTTATGAGAAGCTATGAAGGAAATGTACTTACAAACAAGTCAAATAATTTGTATGTCAACAAATGTACTATTTTGTTTTTATTTCTAATAAATAAATTAAAAATGTAAAACAAAAAATGTACTGAATGATCACTTAACTCTTTCACCGCCAGCATTTTAAAAAGAAGTTGCCAGCCAGCGCCAGCGTTTTTCATGATTTTCACAAAAGTTTAATGTCTTCCAGAAAATGTTCTTCTTCAAATATATAAACATATTATATACATATATATAAACAATATACCAAATGAAAGAACAGACCCTCTGCTTTCAAACAAAAAAATCTGTTTATCCTACCTTCAGTAGTTCTTTTGTAATCAGCTTTTGAATATGGGTAGGTTTTTTTGAGCAAAAAGCTGAGATAATTCCATTTTTGTGACAGACTTTTCATAGAGATCTTATTCAGAGCGATCTTTAAAACAGACACGGACATGCAGCAGCTTGCCATAGGGCAATACTTCTGGGTTTAAAAAGTTGCGGAAGGGTGCCACCTTCCGCAACTGGTGGATAATAGCGGTATTGCGGAAATCTCGTCAATGGCGGGGAAAGAGTTAATCTGCACTATCCAACCACAGCACTGCCTTTTAGTGCATTTTTGCACACAACTACAAAGTGTCAAATTTAACATGTTATAATAAATTATCTATATGGTATTTTTGAACTTGAACTTCACATACGTACTTGGGAACCCCAAAGATTTATTTTACCTCTTTAAAAAAGTCTTGCGACATGTCCCCTTTAAAACTTGAATGAAACATTAATGAGATTACTTGCATTAAATGTCCTGAGCTATGAAAAACAACTTCTTTTCTTATAGGTTGGGAATAAAGTTAATATACAAATGTATGGATTAAAATTCCAAGTTGATGCATGTGATTCTGTTGATTTGTCTTACACCAAAGCACAGTGTCTACAATTGTATTTCTCTCTGTTTAGCATTTTTCGTCACAGGAGTTTTGCCACTGATAGTAATGCTTTCAGATAAGGAATGGTATCTTACATGTTTTAAGTCCTGTAAGTATTTTGGTATTCTGCCTTTTATTGCAAGTGTAAATGTAAATATATTTGTAAGCTCAAATGGAAATCTTAAGGCCGGGGTATACCTTTTTTCCGTGTCCGTGTCCAGCTCGCGCGCGCACGCGTCCGCGCAGCTTTTCAAATATATACTCCCCGCGGCTAAACGCGGATGGCCGCGTTCGACACTATACGCAATAGAAATGATTTCTTATTCAAATTATTAGTCTAACAGGCTGTCAGGGCAGCACTGATTTGGCGACATTTACAGTACATTAAAACATTAGGATAGGTGAAGAAAAGTAACCGATCCACCATTGCAAACACAGTTTAGAACAAACAACAAGACAACAAAGAACAGGAATCAAACAAACATGCTCCACAGCTTTCTGTTCTTGGAAGAAGTAAAACGTAAAGAAGAAAAACGATAGTGTGTGTGCAAATGCTGTCTATTCCCTTTGTAAAATTGTTTATAGTGGAGTGTCCTGTCTAAATATTTTCACACGCATGCGCTGTCGTACGCGGACTGTACGCGCACTGTCCGCGCGGTCTCAAATTTTGGGCTGCACGCGGACGGTCCGCGCGGATGGCCGCGGACCCTCTTGATGACGAAAATGACGTCATGCGGACGGCGCGCATACGTGGACGTCCCTAGTATACTTTCGGCTCTAGACTCTTATTTTGTTACAATTACAATTTTTTTAACCATTATTTTTTGGAATAGATTTTCAGAACTATTGATTTCAAATCATTAGTAAAATATGTTTCCATCCCATACTGAACCTTAAAGATCCACTATAGTGTTTTGAAATGTGCAGCTGAAAAAGAATGTTGGGGTGGGGCATATTCAGTTGCTCCTCCTCATTTGAAAATAGCCAATAGCGTTTAGTTTACCTCACAGGGCTTTACCTCCTGGAATCGGATGAGATACTAAAGTGCAGAATGACGTCATAAAAATCATTGTTGATGTTTGAACTGTTTTCAAACAAACGGAGCATAGCTAACTCCTCCTGCTCCCCCTCCCTTTCGTGCTTTCATGAACGCGCCCAACCCCTACACTCAAATCCTTCTTGTCGTTTATTGGCTGGAACACTTTGTTATGGTTTCTGGTGCAGGTTTGGCCACTGTGTTTATATTGCAGTTTGTGGAGCCTGGGCTGTCTACAGAGATCGCCTTTTTTACAGTTTGATCAGCGGACAGGCAGCAAGCAGATAGTGAGGAGATGTTTGCTGTATGTAACAAAAAATGTTTTATGCTCTAAAACGCGTCAATTCGCTTATGGCGCCTTTAACTAAACATGTGAACCCGCTTTCTTTCATCTAAACTCATAAATCAGTTAAACTTACACAGACAGCTACGTTTATAAATTACATGTAGGCTTCAGTTATTATAATGTGGAAATTGATTGTTAAAAATCTTTTTTTTCAGGTTCTGCTTGGCTTGGGAAAACCTTACGGTTAATAATTATGATAGTCATGAATGCAGCTATTTTCCCCTTGGTGTATCTGTACTTTAAATCACTGGAGAATGAAAAGGGTATGTTTATATATTAACTAATATATATTATTAGTTGTGCAAAAATAGATCATGTAATCATGTTTAATCTTCAACATTTATTATATATATATGTGTTGTTTATCCATAGTTTGTATAATAATTTACATATGGCAGATGCAAAACTGTAACTGCATAAAAATTAATGTTAATCACTAAAAAATATCAAATCATGACTATATGGGATGTTTTACCTATTTATAGGCACAGTAAATTAAATTAAATGAGTTTAAATTATATATTTCTGAAATGTATTAACCCTAAATTTTAATAAAGGTATTTTCAATTAACAGATCGCTTTGCGTTGGCCTGGATGGTTGGACTTTTGCAAGAGCTCTCGATGATTCAATTTTCATTTGATTATCTGGGTAAATTAAGCTTGATTTCTGAGCAACTTTTAAAATGCGCTTACAAAGTGCTACAAAAAAAAAGTTTTCACAGAGTTACATGTGGCATATATATATATATATATATATATATTTTATACAACAGTTCTTTCTGGTTCTCGAATCCTTTTGGCTAAGAGGCGTGCAATATTCTACTGATAAACGCCACAGTAACCGCTTCACCTTTCGTATCATTCCGCCACCTAGTGAATGGAGGTCCTAAACAGGCTCATCTCTGAATGGAGAAACTGCAGACACACAACCGCGCTGTTTTAAAACACTCTCCGTGTATATCATTAGTTCATAAATCAGTCTGTGAATCCCAATCGGAAGTTATTATTCCGTCAAAGATCAGCGCTCTTGGATGTTACGTTAAACTTAATGGGATTAATGTCTTGTCACATCGTGTGGACGATTAACACTTGGAAAGAGGAATGTAAACACTTATTTTTTTCTGGAGCTATATCTCTTATCAGAATGCGAAAACACCGTGGAACTGCAGGTAAGCACCGCAGGTTTTAAATGTGGACATTAATCATTTATTTAATCGCGACGTGACTATTAAAACATGTTATGAGATATTGCCACTGGTATATTTATAAGCAGCATGCAAAAACATCTCTCTGACACTTATAAAAAACCGTTTTGTATAGTACTGACAAGAACAAAGTTTAATAATAATCGAGTGCTCGTATCGCGTTAAGATTAAATGGGAAAGCAATAGTAACATTATTTAAGTATAGTTTTATTAACTTTTACCTCACGCCAAAACAATAACAACACAAAAGACACTAAATATGAATAAGAAAACAAGTAATAGTTTCATCATGACACCAAATACTGCGGCTTTGATCTCATTTTTGACCATCAGGCCAACATGAGAGCCAGGGAATCCCTGTCAGAGATGTAGCCCAGAGAGGGCGGTGGTCAGCGGGGCGAGTGAACACTGACGTCCGCTCATGCTCTGGTTCTCGTAACGAATCTTGCCAAGCAAACGTTCAAACAGGCGCTCTCTTTACTAATCGACTGTAGATTTAAATATAATACATATATATTCTCGACTGAACTAATCTTAAAACTACACTTTGTGACCAAGAAATTGTAATATTTAAAAACGGCGATTCAAAGTGTTACCTGTCATTCTGGCCGCCCTCAAATCCGTGGCAGAAGTAGTAGTTCTCAAACAAAGAGGCTTTTAAAATAACTTCGTTGTTGTTTTCTAGTTTTCTTTTTCAAACGTGTGCCGTCGAACTGTTGTATAAAAGCAATATCGCTCTCGGAGTCGTGTGATATAGCTCTATATCATCACGGCTGTGATTGCCTCCGGCACTCGGCCTACGACCTTGTGCTTCTGGCCTAATCACAGCCGTGATGATATAGAGCTATATCACACTCCTACTCGAGCAATATTGCTTAACTATATATATATATATATATATATATATATATATATATATTTTTTTTTTTTTTTTGTAATAAACTAAAGCCTATATAAATTAAGTTTGGATTAGAATATAACAAAAGGAAGGACGTAAATTTTGTTTGTCTAAGTACTGATGTGATGTAAAGTTGCCTAACACTTTCCAATAAGGTTGCATTTGTTAACATTATTATTGTTAACCTTGCCTTTTTTGCATGCATCTGTGCACATGTACACAGAGTTTTTATCCAAATGCAGCTTTAATGTGGAAATCCAAGATCATAATCAAGTCAAAAAAGTCAAAAACAAACAACCGGTGCCAAAGAACTGAACATAAAGGCAGAAAACATGGGAAACGTCTCGGTTACATATGTAACCCTCGTTCCCTGAAGGAAGGGAACGGAGACGTCACGTCGTGACCGACGAATTGGGAACCGCTTCGCGGGTGACCTATCTGCTTCGAGAAACCTTTAAAACGCCAATGAACTTGGCATGCAGATAATTGCATCTGCCGGCGCCGCCCCGCCGCACAGGTATTTAATGAGCGGCAGGTGCAGTTATCAAATCAGCTATTTTTTGCTGAGAAAGCTGGACAGAAGGAAAGGGTCCGGCCGATATCAGCAGTGGAACAGCAAACTGTGGCGACGGGACGTGACGTCTCCGTTCCCTTCCTTCAGGGAACGAGGGTTACATATGTAACCGAGACGTTCCCTTTCAGTCGGTCACTACGACGTCACATCGTGACCGACGAATTGGGAATCCCTACCAAAGCGCCACTGAAGCTGACCCTTCCAGTGCCTGCATAACCCTCCGACTCTCCTCTTTAAGGGAACGGAAATGGGGTTGAAGCAGAGGCCGGTCACTACTTGTTCCTTAACCCACGATAGTGACTAGGCGAACTGGGAAGCGAACTCGTCAGGCGGGACTAAGATCGCTGCGGAAAGAAAACCCTCTAGGGGTCTACCACTAAGGTGATGGATAAAAAGACACGAGGTCTATAAAAAAATACACTCTCTTAGAAACACTAGAGAGGCGCGGAATGAACTCCGCTAAGGGAAACATGGTAAATCAGAAACTTTCCACGGAAATACTCACAAAGAAACCACTAGGGGGCGCAATGTGGGCGCTAGCCTCACCCAGATAGTCAAGGATACATCTAGT
Source organism: Paramisgurnus dabryanus (assembly GCF_030506205.2). Classification (NCBI taxonomy): domain Eukaryota; kingdom Metazoa; phylum Chordata; class Actinopteri; order Cypriniformes; family Cobitidae; genus Paramisgurnus; species Paramisgurnus dabryanus. Next base: position 10,215,883 of record NC_133339.1, read on the forward strand.
GAGAGGCTGGCAGCCGATGCTCCGCAACATCGGCCACCAAGCGGTGGAGAAGACAAAAAACATTTTTTGTAACGTTTTTGCCTTGATGGCCTTCCATAATGGTGCGGTTTTTGCGCAGCACCAAAAAGAAGGGCTCCAAGCCGACACAGGAGCCGTTCCTCGATGTTCTCACTGATCTGACGAGAGAACTCGAGAGGATACAGGCTCAACACGAACACTATAGAATCTAGTGAACGTATTAGGTGTCGCCCAGCCAACAGCTCTACAAATATCTGAAAGCGAGGAACCACGAGCCAAAGCCCAAGATGAAGCCACGCTTCTGGTTGAATGGGCTCTCAACCCAAAAGGGCAAGGAATGCCCTGTTTCTCATAAGCCAGGGCGATTGTGTCTACAATCCAATGAGACATCCTCTGTTTAGTGACAGCTTTCCCTTTCTGCTGACCACCGTAACAGACAGAGAGCTGTTCTGAGGTCCGAAAGCTTTGAATGCGATCCACATACACACGTAGTGCACGCACAGGACATAACAAAGCCATGGCTGGGTCTGCCCGAAAGCAGCGCTTGTAAGCTCACCACCTGATCTCTGAAGGGAGTGGTGGGAACTTTAGGCACGTAGCCCGGCCGGGGTCTCAGTGTAACGCTGGATTCAGCCGGCCCGAACTGAAGGCACGAATCGTTGACCGAAAATGCATGAAGATCCCCTATCCTTTTAATAGAAGCCAATGCGAGGAGCGTCAAAGGTTTCATAGTGAGAAACCTGACGCTCACCGTCCGCAGAGGCTCGAAAGGGCAGTCCTGAAGGGCTTTCAGCACCATGGACAAGTCCCAAGGAGGAATAGAGGGAGGGCGCGAAGGATTCAGCCTCCGTGCACCTCTTAAAAACCTAATGACCAGATCGTGCTGACCCACAGATCTACCGTCTATGGGTACGTGATGCGCGGATATTGCCGCGATATCTCTTTAATGATAAGTGGTGACAACCTCTTCTCCAAGCGGTGCTGGAGATATAAAAGCACAATACTGATCGAGCATTCCCGGGGGTCCTCTCGTTGAGAAGTACACCATACAACAAACAGGTTCCATTTCAGCGTACACGCCTGCCTCGTAGACGGCGCTCGCGCTACAGTGATGGTGTTAGATACCGCCTGGGGTAAATCACCTAAAACCTCCGCGCCCCGTCCAGAGACCACACATGGAGGTTCCACAGATTGGGGCGAGGGTGCCATAATGTGCCAGGGAATCAGCCAGGGAGGGACTGTCGCGAGGAGAGTGAATTCTGTAAAACCAATTCCTAGTTGTCCGGTACGGCGCAACTAATAGAATGCGCTCCTCGTCCTCCCTGACTTGCACAGTGTCTGCGCAATAAAGCTTACTGGGGGGAAACCCCGCGGCCAGCTGTGTGCCAGTGCATTCACGCCGAGTGTTCCCTCGGATAATGAATAAAACAGGCGACAATGGGTTGTCTCTGAAGAAGCAAACAGATCTAACTGCTCTGCCGAAACATTTCCAAATCAGCTGAACCGACCAGGGGTGGAGCCGCCACTCGCCGGGGGGCGCTGCTCATGAGAGCGCGTCTGCCGCTGTGTTCAGCGACCCCGATATGTGAATGGCACGAAGAGACCTCAGATACTTCTGACTCCAGAAGAGGAGAGACGGGCGAGATGCGACAGGTGACGAGAGCGCAGACCGCGTTGGCGATAGATATACGCTACAGCCGCAGTTTTGTCGGTGTGCACTAATACATCTTAAGCATCGAATCACGTTGATGAAACGGACGAGCGCAAGATATACAGTGCACAGCTCGAGGCAATTTATGCCAATGTCGCTGGAATGTCGACCAGACCCCGAAGCGACGAGCCCGCCGTACGTAGCTCCCCACCCCGTTGTAGAGACATTTTTGCCAACAATAGCATGCCTGGAGACCTATCTCAGTGGCATCCACACCCTGAGAAACGCTGGGTCTGACCACGGGGTGAAAGTGTGACGGCATCTCGATGTAATTATAATACTGTGAAAGCCGGTGAGCCACGCTCTCCTCGGGACTCGGTCATAAAGCCAACACTGAAGCGGTCTCATATGGAGCAGCCCGAGCGGTGTCACAGCCGCAGCTACTGCCATATGCCCCAGAAGTTTTTAAAATTATTTTAGTGGAACCGCAACCCTGCCTTTAAATGTTTAGGCAAGTCAGAATTGACTGAACACGCGCTTCTATGAGACGTGTTGATAAATCGACCAAATCCCGTTATATTCCGAGAAAAGAGATCCTCTGCACGGGGCAAAGTTTACTCTTTCCCCAGTTGACCTGAAGACCGAGACGAGCGAGGTGTTAAAGTACACGATTTATGTGTGTGCGCAGCATCTGACGAAACTGAGCTATTATGAGCCAATACGCCAAAACGCAAACACCGCTCTCTCTCTCAGGGGCTGCAGTGCGCCCTCCGCAACTTTCGTGAAGACACAGGGAGAGAGAGAAAAAGCCCGAACGGTGAGACTTTGTACTGATATGCCCACCCCTCGAACACAAAGCGGAGAAACGGCCTGTGTCGGGGAAATATGGAGACATGAAAGTACGCGTCCTTCAGGTTGAAGGCTGCAAACCAATCCTATGGGCGGATGCATTAAAATATGCTCCTCTGCGTAAACATTTTGAACAGTATTCTGTGAATTCTGTGAATTCTCGACTCAGTACGCAGATCTAGGATCGGACGCAACCCGCCACTCTTCTTGGGTACAATGAAGTAAGGGCTGTAAAGCCCCGACTTTATCTCGGCTGGAGGGACCGGCTCGATCGCGTCCTTCGCCAATAGGACAGCAATCTTCCGCACGCAGTACGTGCGCATCGGCAGCCTTCACCGTGGTGAAGCCTGAATATTTGAGAGGTAGCCGGGCAAATTGAATGTATAACCGAGACGGATCGTGCGTAAAAGCCAACGCGACGGGCTGGGAAGCTCTTCCCAGGCCCCCAGATACCGAGCGAGAGGAAATTAACGGCACGATGTGTACCCGTGGCGAGCGGAGACGGGGAACTCAACGACGCGTGCTCTTTGGCCGCATTGTGAGATGTGGTGTGTAATGAAACACTCACCCGAAACCGCTGATGGATGCTGAGCAAAAGGGGGCTCCCTTGTAGATGTCCCGCTCGATACATCCGCTGGCGAATGAGGAAGAGGAGAACGTAGGGTTTTGAGCCCGTCCGAAACTCCTATATGCCTCCGGGGACCTGGAGAAAGAAGAGGAATTCGCTCTTTGAGGTTAGTGGGTGCCGATTGAAGTCAGCGGAACACAAAACGAAACCAAGGATTCCCCACCCGGCCCTCCTACGGGGTGGGGGGGAGAGTGATGTTTTCACCATCTCCTGACGAGCGATCCTCTCCATCTTCAGGTCGCCCGACTCAGAGCCGCTAAGTTTCATTTTCCACCTTTGTAGCGGGCTGAGTGGGCGGGTGAACAGCTTACGACAGGTTCCTTAGAGCTGCCGGGATGAAGGAACGAAAAAGCCGTAGCAGGACACCCTCGGCGAAAAGCAGACCAATATACTGACGTAACGGAGGGGGCAGCTAGGCTCCGACGTGGCATGAAGCCTCAGTCTGCTCTAAAGCGGCCGATCATTGTTGAACACTCTCAGCCGCGTCGCCGAAATGGCTGGTCTAAAAAGGAACATTAGGGCGATTATTAATAACCTACTTAATGCCCGCAAGACACAACCAGAGATGGCGTCCCTGGACCACCGGGGGGTGGGCATAGCACGTCCGGCGGCCTGTGGGGTGAACCCAGTCGCTCGTAGCGCCAGGTCAGAGCCACACAGGATTCTTTAGTTGCCGGACCGTGACCTCGCCTGTGCAGATCCTTCAGTGCCGTAGCCTGCGGACCTGCATCACGCCATGGCGCGCACGGCAGAGGCCGCCTCTCACAAGCCCGTGGGTCTGTGAGGGGAGGGAGGCTGGTCTCTTGGAGCAGCATAACCCTTAGCGGCCCCGCCGTCAGGAGAGGTGAGAGGTGATGGCTGAACGGTCGGTTCCGGGAGGAAAACGAGTTTTCCACGACCGTGTCAACCAACATGCACCCCGGGAAGAAAAGGCACAGAAGGTTGGGGCTGTTCTTGCAGTCCTGAAGTGCCAATCATCTAGGCGGGACGGTGCGGGTGGGGGAGGAGCTCTCCGCTCCACACAGACCGTCTCCGCGCTCCCGAGCGTACAAGGCCGCCACTCGGGGTCGAGCACGGGAGCCCCTACCCAACCCGAAGGCGGGAGTGGGTCCGAGTCGGCGACCGATAGACGACCCCCTCTCCGATGCTGTGACAGACATAGAATCCTCGTGAGGGCTGAAAGAGGACGAGAGCACGTAGAACACGCGCCACCCGTCTCTTACGGCACCTCTGGCTGTGGATGGGGGTGCTGAGAGTCACTGGACGAACCAGCTAACCGATTCAGCACCGTTTATATGGAGATAAGATTTCCGGAGTTTGCCACCGCACCTTTAACGGGGCTCCGCAACGGAAAAAAAATGGGGTGACGTTCCCGGAGGTACGAAACCCGTCTCCGCCATCCAAGAGGTTCACGCTCTCTTAGGAGTATGAACCCTCCACGAACGCCGCCTCAGCATGCACTCTTGCGCACGAGAGAGGACGATCGTGGCCACCCGGGGACCCATACATTTGCCGCATCCAGAAACACGGACAGAAAGACATCTTTAAAAAGACGCTCCTGCCTCAGTGCAAGTGAAATGCTGTCTTTAAAAAGACGCAGAACACCGCAATACTCTTTTAGAGGAAACACTCTTTTAATGTGCTGATGTTGATGAAGCACACAGGGGAACGGCTACGCACACACTCAACTAAGAGTGAGAAAAAAATTTAAAAAGAGAGGTGGGACACCCGCGAGCCTCCGCTGAAATGCCTTTGCCCAACCAAATCAAACACGCAGAGTTCTCCAAAGAGCAGAGAGTAGCTTCTCGTGAGCAGTCAGTCTGCCAGCTTTCGAAGCTAAAAAGCTGATTTGATAACTGCACCTGCCGCTCATTAAATACCTGTGCGGCGGGGCGGCGCCGGCAGATGCAATTATCTGCATGCCAAGTTCATTGGCGTTTTAAAGGTTTCTCGAAGCAGATAGGTCACCCGCGAAGCGGTTCCCAATTCGTCGGTCACGACGTGACGTCGTAGTGACCGACTGAAAGGGAACAATGAAATCACAGGAATGAGAAAAACAGAAGTCTAGTAAAGACATGCCAATGAATTAATGAAAACACAGGGTTTAGGCCAGGGTTACAAAGGAGCTGAATATGGTAATGAGGAAATAATGGGGTTTTATTCTAACATATTACTTTTGATAACATTTGGTAACCTTATAATAAAAAATCTGATTCCTTTATATTGATAAGATTAGTAAAAAAAATAGTAACCTATGTGTGTGAATGATCACAGAATAACATCAAATTAAAGGGTGGTCACACTAAACTTTGAGCTTGTAAATATATATCGGACTTTGAATATGGGCAGGAAGCGTTGCATCCATCTTTGCTTTTCAGAAGAAAGAAAGGTCACGCCGTGACTTAGCCTACAGGTTTTCAAGTCTCACACATTACATGTAGTTAATAAATCAATTATATTAATGTGCTAATGTAGATTTATATTTGTTCATTTTACATTGCAGAATTTCCACGTTGCAATAGTTTGTATTTGTTCGGTGCAGTTGGTCTTGTTTTAGTGAACTCTATTGGGCTGATGACAGAACTCATCCTGCAGAAAGGTGAGGAAAAGACCTTTATTTCTGAACAGAGGGATATGTGCACATCTAACAAAATATAGGCCACATTTACTGTATATGCCAGATGTTAAATTCTGCCTTTAAAAATGAAACGTTACATATTTTTTTGTAACTTACTTTAGTGTATGCAATGTTTTAAACTTTCAGACTGTAAAATTTTCTACAAGTCATTTTTATAACAGTTTAAAGCCATTATTACATTTAAATCCTATGATAATTTAAACTAAGTCAAATAAGCATTAAAACATTTTAAAATGTATTCAGCATTTAAAGTCATATTTTTATTTCTATTTGCAGTGAATGGGGAACGTACAGTGGGAGATCTCAGAATGGTTGTTTTTCCCTCTGAATGTCTTTTTATCTTAATTGGCATGACTGTAGAAATATTTACATTCTGTGAGTATAAACTGGATTTCTTTCTTCCTGGCCAGGTTTCACGGCTAAGCTAAAGCCAGGACTAGGCCTTGGTTTAATTAAAGTGTTTAAGCATCTTTTATAAACATGGCATAGAAAAAGATGTTACTGGTGTGCATCTTGAAACTATTAAGAAATGAATGGCACTGGCTTATTTTAAGATCTGTATGTGCAAGTTATTTTCAGTTAAGAGATCTCAAACGTGTTTTAGTCTAGGACTAACCTTAAGCCTTGTCTGTGTAACCAGGGGCCTGTTTTCACTTTTAGTCTTACAATCGGTTTATAGATCAAACTTCTCTGCCCAAACTGTTGAATCGTACCATAATTTCCTTGATGTCTCAGACAACTCACACACACACGGCTTTATAATGGGGAAAATAAAAAATACACTCAAATATGTGTCTTGACAGGTTCTTTACAGCAATGACACAGAAGTTTTGATTTTGTATTTTCAGAGATCCATTAAGTCAAAGGTTCTTTAATGAACTACAACCCCAAAACAGAAAAAGTTGGGACACTGTAGAAATTGTGAGTAAAAAAGGAATGGAATAATTTACAAATCTCATAAACTTATATTTTATTCACAATAGAATATAGATAACAAATCAAATGTTGAAAGTGATACATTTTGAAATGTCATGCCAAATATTGGCTCATTTTGGATTTCATGAGAGCTACACATTCCAAAAAAAGTTGGGACAGGTAGCAATAAGAGGCCAGAAAATTTAAATGTGCATATAAAGGAACAGCTGGAGGAGGACCAATGTTTAGGAATGGGAATGTTGTCCCATTCTTGTCTAATACAGACTTCTAGTTGCTCAACTGTCTTAGGTCTTCTTTGTTGCATCTTCCTCTTTATGATGCGCCGAATGTTTTCTGTGGGTGACAGATCTGGACTGCAGGCTGGACATTTCAGTAGTCAGATCCTTCTTCTACGCAGTCTTGACATTATAATTGATGCAGTATGTGGTCTGGCATTGTCATGTTGGAAAATGCAAGGTCTTCCCTGAAAGAGACGACGTCTGAATGGGATCATATGGATCTAGAACTTGTATAAACCTTTCAGCATTGATGGTGCCTTTCCAGATGCATAAGCTGCCCATGCCACACGCACTCATGCAACCCCAAACCATCAGAGATGCAGGCTTCTGAAAAGAGCGCTAATAACAACTTGGGTTGTCATTGTCCTCTTTAGTCCGGATGAAATGGCATCCCAGTTTTTCAAAAAGAACTTCAAATTTTGATTCGTTGGACCACAGAACAGTTTTCCACTTTGCCAAAGTCCATTTTAAATGAGCATTGCCCAGGGAAAACGCCTGTGCTTCTGGGTCATGTTTAGATATGGCTGCTTTTTTGACCTACAGAGTTTTAGCTGGCAACAGCGAATGACACGGTGGATTGTGTTCACTGAAAATGTTTTCTGGAAGTATTCCAGAGCCCATGTTATGATTTCCATTACAGTAGCATTCCTGTATGTGATGCAGTGCCGTCTAAGAGCCCGAAGATCACAGGTATCCAGTATGGTTTTCCAGCCTTGACCCTTACGCACAGAGATTGTTCCAGATTCTCTGAATCTTTGGATGATATTATGCACTGTAGATGATGATAACTTCAATCTCTTTGCAATTTTTCTCTGAGAAACTCAGAAAACTATTTTTTGCTGCAGCATTGGGGGAATTGGTGATTCTCTGCCCATCTTGACCTCTGAGAGACACTGCCATTCTGAGAGGCTCTTTTTATACCCAATCATGTTGCCAATTGACCTAATAAGTTGCAAATTGGTCCTTCAACTGTTCCTTATATGTACATTTAAATTTTCTGGCCTCTTATTGCTACCTGTCCCAACTTTTTTTGGAATGTGTAGCTCTCATGATATCCAAAATGAGCCAATATTTGGCATGACATTTCAAAATATCTTCCTTTCAACATTTGATATGTTATCTATATTCTACTGTGAATAAAATATAAGTTTATGAGATTTGTTAATTATTCCATTTCTTTTTTACTCACAATTTCTACAGTGTCCCAACTTTTTCTGTTTTGGGGTTGTACTTTGTTACATTTTATAAAGAAACTTTTGTGAAAAGGGATGTTAAAGGTTCCTTGTGAAACATTCAGCCAAAATGATTCTGAAGCACCTTTATTTTTAAGAGTTTACAGTATAAGCTCAACCCCTGTCTGACTAAAAACATTTTGTCTTTCTGCATCTATTACAAAGTGAGATCAATCAAGACACAGTAAGTTCATGCATTTCACCTTCTTTATAATCTTTGCAATAAACATGTTTACATTAGTATTTTTTATATTCTTACAATAAGCACCTGTCTGTTTATGTTTTGTTCTCATCAGAATAGAGCAAGAGAAAATGAAAACTGATGGATATAGACACAAACAAAAAACAAAGGTTAGAACAAAACGTCACATTGAAAATTACACTCTAAACTCATGTTTGGGTAAAATAAAGACTTTAATTGATTGGGTTTAAGTTAACCATTGCTGGGTTAGATTGGGTCGAATATGAACATTTCAGGTTTATTTAAACCAACTCTTTGGTTAATTAGGTTAGTATTTTACCCAAACATGTGCTAAAAAAAACTCAGGATTTGTACATGTTTTTATAAATGAACCCTATTTTAAGCCTATATTTCAATAGTATATTATTTAAATTAATAAATAAATATGTTTAGTGTAATTACAATTAATTTTTTTTGTAAACAGATAACAGCAGACGTTTGTGAAATGGATCCTCTGCCTGCTTTTGAGTCAGACCTCATAAACAGTCTGTAATGTTAGAGACAGTTGGAGTATTATTAGTAATATTGGAGATGGTCATTATTAGATTTAGTGTAATTTTATGTGGCATAATTAAATGAATAACTAAAGCATTAATACTATTATTGTTTGCCTCTTGTTTATATGATGGATTGTCATTCTCTTGAGGTTATTGCATTGTTTCACACTGAATGAAACTGATAAATTACCTTTGTTCTGTTAAACTGGAAAAGACAGATGAACATAAAACAAATGTCAAACGGTAGCCTAAAACAATGGACATGTAAAATACTGTTAATGAATTGCAATAATTTTTAGTTTGTCCCAAATGTAAATAAAACAAAAAATCCAGATTTTGCATATATATGTTGTATAGTCTGATGTGAATTTGCATGACCTTGTTGTCTTTATTTATCTGAAATAGTAAATGCTCATGAACGCTGTGGTCAATTGGCTAAAAGTGCATTGGTTTAACTCATAACAATGTTATCCATTAAAGGGGCAGTGAATTTGTCGATTTTATTGTTTTATACTGTTGTCTGATGTCTACTTATGATGTTCGCGTGGTTTTTACATTCAAAAACATCAAAAGCAATAAGTAATAGGCTATTTTGTAACATGGATTAGTGGCTGTCTGGAGAAATGGTTCGTTTGAAGGGGCGGGCCGCACTATGATTGGACAGCTTCATTCCTCGTCATTACATGTGGGGAAATGTTTTAAAAACATTAATGTGTAAAAATAGCAGCCGAACACAAATATGTTTGAGCCACAAAAGATTCTGGGTGCTAAAGATGATACACATAAATGACAATACGTATATTAAAGTAGAAACAAAACTTTAAACTCGACGTGACTATACTGTATACAACAGAGTATGCGCGCATCAGAATCTAAACTGCGGCTGATAAATCCTTATCAATGACTTTGCATATTTCTATTGTGCTTGTGAGGTTGCTCTTAGATACACGTAACGTTACATACCACAGTTATATGATAAAAAATAAGCTTTATTGAGTGTTTGACCTTTCAAACGCAACTGGCCTAAATTACCGTAAAAAACACAGTAAGAAGGCATCAGAATCTAAATTGGTGCTGGTAAGTCCTTCCTTATCACTAACTTTGTATATTTCAATTGTTAAATTACAGTCGTATTGTTAAGTGTTGCACCTTTATTAATCGTTTAATGTTTTTAGTAAATTAAAACCATCAAACACGTGTTTAGACACGGATGTTACAACAGACATATCTTACAAAGCCATAGTGAAACGCAGTAACGTCATCTTAAATGAAGTAATATGTTTTACTTACTGTGTATACTGCTGTGTCATTTTTGTCACATCCAATATTAGGGGTGCTTTTAACCCCCTGGGGTCCGACCATTTTGGGACACTGGCAGAGGTTGTGACATGCTCTTACATTTGGTCTTTTTTTCAGTTGCTTTAAACATATTAATGGCAAGTGTCTTATAACACTGCGTTCAACACAAGCTGGGCTACAATATTTTATGACCTACATGTATGTACATGTTTGTATGTTTGAGAGAAAAATGTTTATGCGTGGATTTTAAAAAAGCAACATTTTTAAGTCACTGATATAAGTCCACAAAACCCATACTAAACATGTTTTAACAAGACTTTTCTAAACAGAATCTAGTAGTCTAGAGGTTTTTCTTTAAAACTATGTGAAAATCATCCTGACTACTCATTCACATAAACCAATATATTGATTTAGAAATTGTAAGACACTTTTTGTTTACCGGGGCCGTATGCGAGAAGGATTGATTGACAGCTCAGCAACAAAAGGCTCACATAATGAGCTGCATAATGAGCCTTTAGGCAGGAATGTGAGAGGGAACTACAGTAAAGAATGTGAGGACAAATGTATACATGTTTGTTTGAGGTTTATTAAGTTAAGTTAACAATATTATCAAAATAGAAATGAAGGTCAGTGGGAATTTTTTTTGTTTATTTGGAAACAAACCCTATTCAAAAACTAAACTTGTATAAACTAAGAAACTGATAAACAACAGAGCTGCTCATGTGGCTCATGTTAATATACAACTTTATGTCCAAGTGTGAATATGTTTTTTCACTTCATAGTTTTGTACTTACATACATAACTGATGGGTAAATATCACTGATAGCACTTCATTCAGATAAACTGTCATGTACATAAACTAAATTCAGAACATCTCAGATAAACATCTGCAGTGATTAGTTTTATAAAAAGCTGTTTTCAGATGACTGTTTTCAGATGTCAATCGACTGATCATCTAGCTTCTGTTTTTAACGCGTTTCTGTAAGCGTGTATGAACTTTAAAAACACATTGCATATGGCATCCATGTGCGCGAGTACAGGGTACAGGGTAACGCTGCTCTAACCTTCACCAGTACAAAACCCCAAACGTGTCCCACAAAACTTGAGACACGCCTTTGTCTGACCTAAACAGTTGCCAACTCTGATGTGTGTGCCGAAGTTAATCTAGGCATGCCAAGAGCCTTAAATATGCCTGAAATTATAGTAAACGTTGATGTTGTGCCATGGCAACAGCATTCGAGATATCAAAAATCTGAGCACTAATGTTGTTTTTTTGCATTACAGGGGACCCTACAGAGCCCCTCTGCCACGCCTGTGTTCCAGCCTTTGTCTGGTCCGAATGACGGACGCCTCTGACGTCTGTGCCAAAGTTCAAGAGTTTTTGAGTATATTAAGGCACCCAAAGTGCCCAAAAGTGTTAAAAAATAATAAAAATAATCCAATCGCACACTGCAGTACCTTACATTGTAGATCTCCTGCCCTTTTGGACAACGGTGGCTTATACAGGGTCTTCCACTCAGGCTTTACACTTGCCTCATTATTGAGAAAATTACGCCACAGCGTTTCAATTCTACCATTTAAGACATTTTTATTAAAACCCTTAAAGGAACACTCTACTTTTTTTTTTAAATATGCTCATTTTCCATTTCCGCTTGAGTTAAACATTAGATTTTTACCGCTTTGGAATCCATTCAGCCGTCTCCGGGTCTTGCACTAGCACTTTTAGCATAGCTTAGCACAATCCATTGAATCTGATTAGACCATTAGCATCGCGCTAAAAATAACCAAAGAGTTTCGATATTTTTCCTATTTAAAACTTGAGACTTCTGTAGTTACATTGTGTACTAAGAAAATTACAGAAATTACAGACCGACAGAAAATTAAAAGTTGCAATTTTCATGCAGATATGGTTAGGACTATATGGCGTAATAATCAAGGACTTTGCTGATGTAACATGGCTACAGCAGGCTTAGTGATAGTAACCAAGGGGACTATTTTTGGGCAGTGCGTAATATCACTACGCCTGCTGCAGCCAAACAAACTTAACAAACTTAAACAAACTTAATAGATGCTGCTAGACTCTGTTTAAGAGATCTTCATCTCCTACTTTTACCGAATTTCACATGAAAATCAGCGATAAACCGGCAGCAGGTGAAACTTATTAATTAGGGTATGAAATTAAATTTGGGGGGTATAATTTTGCTGTGATGGCATAAACTGCTGGTCACTTGAGGGCAGTAATCCCTTAAACGTACCTTGATGTCTTATTATATCCTATATATCGTTATGTTTGGATGACAGTTTAATAATATCATGTTGAATTATTGTACTAAAGCATAAAGATTTAGTAATATTGTTTAAAACATCCTGATAATAGGAGGATCGAGTGACACTCAAGCCACTGGATCAAACCAGAACACAGCAGAATTCAATGAACAGAATCCTCAACTGAAGACTGAAGATCACAAGACTCAGATTCATGTCTGATTCAGTGATTCAATGAACTATAAGAGAAGATCATTCATCCATTCATCACATACACTCTGATCATTAGATCAAACTCTCATGAGATCTGACAGATTGAAGGACAGCTTCCCAGACAGGTCTTTACACCGTGTCCTAACACCTATTTAGTGTTTATTTTTTCTACTCATCTGGACTGCCTTTTAATATGTGCATTTGTATGTATGTATGATGGAGTGTATGCTAAATATGTAAATGTGTAACTGATCTCAAATGTATTTCTCACAGTAGTGAACAACAGGACAAAAATATAAATAAAGATTTTTACCTCTCTGAATGTCTACACTAAAGCTGGGCGATTGATGCAATATGGCTGCCGTCGCATCCTCCAGGTGGTGCACATTGGTGGTGGTTGAGAAGATCCCTGTTTCATGTGTAAAATGCTTTGAGTGCTGCTGCAGAAAAGTGTTATATAAATGTAACAGATTATTATTATCATTACACATAACTGGCAGAAACCTGAACTCCAGAAAATTCCCATAAGATCAGATGGGATAAAACTTGCATAGACACGAGCTGTAGGATGAATCAGATTAAGGTTTTTGTGTATTTAAATTATGTGTATTTAAAGTGTATGCCTAACTGGGATAAGCAAAACATGTATTATAATTTATTGTGAGAGTTAAAGGGGACATTTCACAAGACTTTTTTAAAGATCTTTGAAATCTTTGGTGTCCCCACTACATATGTGAAGTTATAGCTCAAAACACTATACAGATAATTTATTATAACATGTTAAAATTGCCACTTTGTACGTGTGAGCAAAAATGTGCCGTTTTTGGTTGTGTCCTTTAAAATGCAAATGAGTTGATCTCTGCACTAAATGACAGTGCTGTGGTTGGATAGTGCAGATTAAGCGGCAGGATTGTCCCCTTCTGACATCACAAGGGGTGCCAAATTATAATGATCTATTTTTACACATGCTTGCAGAGAATGGTTTACCAAAACTAAGTAATGGGTTCATCTTTTTCACATTTTTTGGGCTGATAGAAACACTGGGGACCCAATTATAGCACTTAAACATGGAAAACGTCAGATTTGATATGTCCTCTTTAAGTGAAATGTGTTTCTATTGCACTACACTAGATGGCACTGTCGTGTTAAATTTAACTTTGCTGTTACTCATTCACATTGTTTTGTTTCTAATAAATAAAAATCTAATCAAACAATTAGACCACAAAAATTTTTAACAGTTTATGCTAACAGTCTATGCTAAAAGTTAAAAGCCTTACCATCTGAATATCAGAATGTTTCTTAAACCAAAAAAGAAGCTACACAGTTTAAGGCATAATTATATTAGAATTATATTATATCAAACAAACAGTTATTTGAAGGCAGTCATTTATCAATAAGAACCTTTACTCTGTTTAAATAATCATTTATAATAAACTAAACACATTGATCTTTATAATGGTTTTGTTTTCTTGTGACTACATGTGGACTAAAGCATGGGAAATAATGTTTAAACATTAATAAATCATAATGTAAAATTAATGCAAAGAAAAGCAAATAAATACAATAAATACCTATGTACATGACAAAACATCTTTTAGGTTTATTTTTTAGAAAAGATTTGTCATTCTTGTGTGAAACTAATACATTTATAAAGAGCAAACTACTAATGTGACAAATAGCATACATCAGATCATGAGATCCTATATCTAAGTCATACACTTATTGAAAAAAATGACTTTATCAGTATTTTTGTCTTATTTTCAGTACAAATATCAAAAAACTATTTAAAAATACACCAAAATATACAAATTTAAACCAGCACAAAAACAAATCTGACAATTAGAAGGTTTTTCTTGAATTGTTCTCGAATTAATATAATAATGATCATGAATCTGACTTTTTCCATGTTTAAGTGTTATAATTGGGTACGGGTGTGATAAATGTAATAAATATCAACCCAGTAACTTAGTTTTGGTAAACCGGTCTCCACAAGCGTGTGAAAAAATAGGTCATTGAAATTTGGCTCCCCTTGTGATGTCAGAAGGGGATAATACCACCCCTTATCTGCACTATCCAACCACGCCACTGAGAAAACGGCACATTTTTAACATGTTATAATAAATTATGGTATTTTGAGCTAAAACTTCACAACCGTACTCTGGGACACCAAAGATTTATTTGACACCTTAAGAATGTTAAGATATTTGTACAAAACAACCAAACATGCTTTATTGAGTTTTTAATTATTAGTTTAAAAAATATTTACACTCACAAACACCATTTTTAGATTTTGGTTCAACATCAACATATTAATTTAGACGGTGAATTATTTTATTTAGCACATTTTTATGCTATTTTTTCTTTATTTGTTATTTCATCTGAACCTTTGAACATCATTGTCTACATCTCCATCATGTCACCGTGTGAGAGAGAGAGAGAGAGAGAGAGAGAGAGAGAGAGAGAGAGAGAGAGAGAGAGAGAGAGAGAGAGAGAGAGAGAGAGAGAGAGAGAGAGAGAGAGAGAGAGAGAGAGAGAGATTGCTCGCTCTAGTTTCTCACTGCATTGCAGCCCGCGCTGGCTGCTGGAACTCAAACCCAAATGGCGACTTCCAGCTCCAGCAGTAATCAACTATCAAACTCCAGCACCAACACGCCACAGCACCATCAGAACCAGAGCCAGAGCCAACACTTCAGCACCATGAGCAGCATGCAGGGTAAGACAACACAACCCGACACACTTATATCCATCTGATGTGATCTTAGGATCAGTGTTTATCAGTCTGATAATGCATCTCTATGCCATGTTTAATGACTGTACTCGCGCATTTGTGTTGAAATGACAGCATACATTTATATATTTAAAGGCTTTTTGTGTCTTACATGTAACGTTAGCCTCAGTGTTTTATGTATTCAACGCTAAATGTCAACCTTATTTTTTTTACTATCACCAAATAAACCTGTTTAGTCTAATGTTTACCTGATCCGAGTTTAAATAAACATCCGTTTCATATCTTCAGTAATAATTCCAGTCAGTGTCATGTTAGCCGCACCGCTAACACAGCTCGTGACAAACACTGACAGGCCTGTAAAAATGACACTTTCTCACAATAAATGCGTTATTTACTAAATAAACTACATTGGAATTAATATTTTGTATGTTTGTGATGTTGTTAGTGTTGTGTTGATATATTTATCATCGCTGTTAGTTTTCTGTCACTGGCGTTTGTTGACATTATTGTAACTAGCTGACAGGCTAACATGCTAACGGCACGTCATTGCTAATGTAAACTAGACATAAATATGAGCGTTTTAGGGATTTAAAGCTTTAGATTTAAAGTGTTTGTTGTTTAAATAATTGTGTTGATCACCTATCTGTTCGTATAATACAAAATGACACTTTAAATGGAATACAACCTTTATAAGGACATAATGTACCATAGTAAATGAATGTATGAATGAGTTTGTGTTAAAAAGATGCTCATGGTTGAGTTGTGTTTGGTGTTTGGGATAGTAACTCTAATAGATTTTGTTTTTTAGTTTGATGTTGGTTAATTTAGTAACATTGATTAACCATACAGTAATAATATGTGTGAGTCTTGATGAAATTTGATTTTTAACATCTGTATGGAGATCTGTGTACATTACAGTTTAATAAGTAGGGAGGATCTATTTACTGTGATCCTCTTTCGGTGATTTTAGGGTTTATTTTGGTGATTGTAGATTAAGATCTGATTCTGAGCTGATAACTAGATGGCGGTGGGTTCGAACCCCTCAAGAGTTAATTCTGGATCAAAACATTTACCAAATTTTCTCAAGAAAGTCCCTGTTATAGGTTTACTGTAAGACAATGATTTTACAAGACCCCATAAATAAACAGTAAATAGTGCAGTATAGAGAGCTCAAAGATAAATATTATTTTTGTTTTGTGTGGTTTGATGTTAGTTAAAGGTCTTGATCATTTATACTTCAGTTTTATGGATCTGTTACAGGTATAATATATCCACTGATCCAGTCTCAGTTCATTGATACTGTATACTGTACCTCAGAGTCGTATAATAACAGAGTTACGAAACGCTTTGATCTCGCCGCCGCGCGGTCACGTGATTCAGGTAACGTTCTACAGTTCCAAACCAAGCAGGGCTGTCAATCTGTTTGCATAGGTTTTCAGCTATTTTAGGTAAATATTAGCTTGTAATGGGAATTGATCACTATACTTACTGTGTTTATAACGTTTTTTTTACTAGAGAGTGATGGAAATACAGTAAATCAGTTAATAAAGATAAACAGTTAATTGTGACCCAAATATAACTGTGGTTATCTATACCAACTACAGCAACACAGTTTATCTTTTATTTTTGTACCAAAATATGGCTATATAAATGGCTATCAATCTGCTAAAAACATAATTCCTACACTTTTACTATATTAAAATCACAAAAAGAGATCGCCAACGCGGTTATTTGTAACAGTGAAGCATAACAGAAACACACTAAATTCATAGAATTCATAGAATTTAAATGTTAATATAATCATACATGATTTTCGAGGATACATCACTCGTTTTACTTACCAAACACAATGAAACACATAGCAGCATTGTGAAGCAGTGTGACTTTCTTATAAGGCATTTAGCTTGTCGCTGTTGCCCCCTAGTGTTACTCGTAATATATAAAAAAGATAAGTATAAAGTAGATGGCCACCAGTAATAAAATATTAAACCATTAAATCTATATTATTCACACATTATACACAACTCATTAAAATATAAAAATTTTACTAGTTATTATTAACGATAATCATTACCTACAGCAGAGTTCATAAAATATCACTGTTGACTATATTAATGAAATGTCCGAAAATGTAAAGAGAAACGGTAATTTCATCGATTTACCAGCAGGTGCCATTGAAATGAATGGGCTTCAGTGCTGCGTTTGGAACTATGCGTCACTACCGGTCACTACATGAAACGCTGTTACTTCCGCATTCCATTCTTACAACGGACGTCTATGTGAGTGTCGTAACTCTATTATTATACGACTCTGCTGTACCTGTGAGTGTTTAGTACAAACAGGTGTGTTTTTTTTTTTTTTTGCAGATGTGTCAGAGTGATTCATGTATTGATTGACATTACATTCAATGAATTGGATTATTTGTAGTCATCACATCCTATATTGCAGGAATGCTGTATTATGTTACTGTAATACATTAAAAAGTACCTACTCTGTAATAGAGTAATAAGGAGGATTAACCATTACTGAGAATAAACTTTAGGTAAAGCATCCACATTACAGTGTTAAAGGGGTCATATGATTTTGCTGAATTTTTTTCTTTGGGGGTAGTGGTTAATACTAGGGGTGGGCGATAAATGGGTAGGTATGATAAACCAGTAGAAATTTGTCAACCGTTAGAGATTTTGGACTATCGTCTCCATTTAGGTTATTCACCCACGTCACATTGCTGTGTGTCGCATGGTCACTAGGGATGTCAATTTATGCAATTTCCCATATTCGATGATCGTTTAAATTAACGATCAATCAATCGAATAATCCTTAACAGTAATAGTGCAATAAGCCTTTTCAGCAGTGGCATATAGTCAATGACATTAAAGTGTGCGTAAAAATGCCAGCTTCCTCACGCGAACCAAAAATTGTATTTTGTCTAAATAACATGCTAGTGGGATTATAAAATGAATCAATGTAGTTGGTGTTTTGATAAAAATCATCAATTTAATCTCGTGATAAAATATAATGACTAATAAACATAGTATAACGGCGCCTCATAACGGGCACTCCGCACAGTCGGAAGAAAGTCAGTGCGTCCATGACAAAATAAAAGTTTCATAATCATCAAGTGTTATTTTTCTAGTTGTACACCTCGCTTCCGAGTCATTGATACGCCGCTTGTTGCAATTATATCCAAGAAGCACACGAAGGGCACTTTTCTCTTTGTCACCTCAGCTGCGGCGTACTTTTAGCAAAGATGCTTATATTATAAAGATTTCAACTTTCTATTAGAAAACCCGTTTAGCGTGTAGCGCCTCAGGCAGTCAATAATGATGATCAATGATATATGTTGCGGGCGTTCAGAGTGTAATGACAGTCAGTTACAGTTTACATTTTAGTTTCTTGGCAGAATTTAAGATTACATTTTAATCTGTTCATTAAAACGGCTTTTGGTCTCCTTCCCTGTGCAAACCAGCGTTAGCAGTGTTGCTATGCTAATCTTGCTAGCTTCCCTGAAGAGGGTTTTGCTTTCAGTATCTTAACCGTATTTGCATTTTCGGCATCGAACCCTTCCCAGATCCACTGCGAATGCCATTTTGTTGCGTTAGTATTCAGCCTCGTCTCGAATGAGGTTAAAAAGCCCAGGTGTGTGTTTGTCATCAAGCATCGTTTGTGATCATGGCTAGTTTAACTTCTGAACGCTTGTTTAAATTTTTTCACACGCTGTGTATGTGCTTTGCGCAGGAGCCGCACACATGCGCTTGCTTTTTCGACAATCGTTTTATTTAATTCTTATTGACAATTAATCGAAGATCCCTAATGGTCACGAAAACATAATGTTTGTGGTCATTGAGGTTTGCCGCTTTATTGGCCTTAAATACACATATGCATCAACACCCCCGTCTTTACAAGTATCCTCATAAACACAAGTAAACAGCCGAAAAAGAAAACGCAACCAGATTTGGCCTTAAAGAGGAAGTTACCTAAGGCCGTATTCGAAGGCCAATGACATCACCGCGCCTCAACGAAGGATGTCCCAATTCGGATGTGTCCTTCGTTTCCAGTAAAATAAAGAATCCATCAGATGGTCTGAACTTCGAAACTTCGTGACGCAACTCCCTCCATTGGTTGGCTAGACCGTCTCATTTCAGTTTGCTTTGTAGGCTTCAGAGGCTTCATCCTTCGAAGACTGAATCCCACTTTCAAAGTCCACATCCTCGAAGAATCCATCCTTATATCTTTGGGTATACACTGTGTTATTCTCATTTTTCCACAAAGTGACATAGATATGTGAGGGCATGTTTAAATGAGGCATTTTAGGAAGGCATGGAATAGCCTATATTTAAGAAAGAATATCTCTTTGGGGTGTAGACTTGTTGTGTGAATTCAGCGGGGCTGAACGCGCGTCCCGTCAAAGAGCAGCCGTTGTCAGATTTCATTTATTTCATTTACTTTCAAAGTGTGCGAGGCAAGCTGACTAACCAGACGATGACAGAAACCACATGCTCGTTTTGTTATAATTTACATATATAATGTTTACATTAGCGAGATCTTTTTGTTGTTGTGTTTTTTATTAAGAAAAATAATAAACCCTTTATTCAAGCAGCGCTTTAAATGGAGAAAGAGCCGGTTTCTCGGCTTGGGACTGGCGGATTTCGGCCACGGGCTCAAACGCTTAATTAAATCAGCTGTTGCACTCACATTGCACATGGATTCATAAGCTATTTAACACAACGTACGAAAGCACTGCATTTAAACAGTGCACATGTGCATATATGCCTATGGATGCACCGAATATTCGGCCACCGAAAATTTTCGGCCGAAAATAGCCCAAAAGAGCATTTTCGGCTTTCGGCCGAAAGACTTTTATCACCGAAACAATACGGCCGAAATGTTGTGATGACGCAAACAGAAACCGCGACCTGCACGTGCTTGTCTGAAGCAACATGTATGCGGCGTGGATGTATTTAACCACAAAAAGGCGCTAAAGTACGCACAGAGGCACATGCGGTTGTGTCCGGTCCAGACGTGATCATCACAGTGAGTACTCTCTTCAAAGATCAGAACTCTTGATGTGTAAACTTTAGAGAGAGTCGCGCAAATGTGTCTCAAACTGTATAGTCCATTAACATACATGTGCCGAATAAAGTAATGAAAAACAACGTAACGTTTTAATGCTGCGCTGTTTGGGATTCGCCTTCGTTCTCTGTGTGGGCGCGCGCGTTTAGTGCCCTCAATAGTGCACACACGCAAACAAGCGAACGTAAAATCTTTCTGTTATTGACAGGGCACATATAAACAAAATTATCTCCAAAGTATTCTTTTTCTAATAAAAACATTTGTTTATGTCTTAAGTGTATGTATAGATTACAGTCATAAACCAGTCTCTGCTTACAGTAACCTCAAATAACCTACTGAAGTCTAACAAAGAGACAAATAGCTCTAAAAATAATAATATATTTAATTTATACAATAAAGACAGTGTTATGACTCATTTAATTTGATTTCTGTACCAAATGCTAATGTTAGCCCTTATTAATGTGCAGCTTTGTTCTTTTTTATAAATGTTTGTAATTTCTTTATTTGTTATTAGATTTTCCCCACCCCCTTTTTGCTGATCTGAAAAATAATCCGATCCATGCCTCAAAAACTGTAATGTGATCTGAACCGTGAGTTCTGTGATCTGTCACACACCCCTAGTAAAGTTAGTACACAGTGATAGCCGTAAATGCATTTATTAATTGCACTAATGCACTAATAATTGGCATAATAATTTATTTCGGTGTTTCGGTTTCGGTTTTTCGGCCTTGGTTTCCTCATTTTCGGTTTCGGCCAAGAATTTTCATTTCGGTGCATCCCTATATATGCCCCTCCCACTTGCCACGCACCGATTAACCAGTGGGAAAATTTTGTGACCGCAACAACCCTAGTTGAGACTTCAATTATTGCGAATTTGCAGATTTTCGAAATGCAGCTTTTAACACACTAAAGACATGAAGTAACATCATATGACCCCTTTAAAAATTGGTCACAGGAATTCTAAAACGGGCTTTATTTTTCCTACAAAATCCTGAAATATGACTCAGACGTGTGTTTGTGCGATTCATCCATTAGCTCATGTACAGTACATGATATATTTTTCTGTGGAGTTACTGCATTGTGCTTTGTTTTGTACAGAGGAACTGCAGTCAGTTTCATTCATTCAGTTTCAGACCTGAGTTTACTGTAAAGGGAAGCTGAATCTCATTGTAAAGCCTTTCATTCTTGAATTGTCATTGTTAGTTAGTTTTTCTTCTCCAAAGTGTCTAACATCACTCAGTAGTTATCTGAGGTGTCTGTAGGGATTCAGATTGGAAAGGTTATCAATTGGTTTGATGATTGAACTTTGTATTAAAGCTGACATTTACATAGATGGAGTGGAAATTTACATAGTCACCTTTTATTTTTAGAAACCTAGTGCTTAAGAAATGTCAGTAATTTTTAGTCACACATGCTCTCTGGAAATGTATTTTAACATTTTTGTCTGTTATAAAATAACCTAACATGAAACTTTTCCCCCAAATATTTGTTTTTAGGGTGTGAAGTCGGATGTGTTTTTTATGATAACCCTATTTTTTATTGAACTAACAAAAGAAAATATTTCCCCTCATGATGTTTCTTTCCCTTTATCTCCTGCCTCTTACCCACAATCCTCTCTGACGCTGGACCACGGTGAGACCCTACAAAACTATTTCCATCAGAAGTGCAGTTTGTTTCCCCTCCAACTGCAAGTGTCCTTCATAGTTTCATCTTTAATTGCTGTAGTCTCAGTTTTTTTCTTATTCTGTTGGTTTACTCCTGGTTTTAGTTTGTTGTTTGCTGTCGTGTGTGATGTCTCTCTGCATGTCGATATACTTCCCATGTTTACCAGTTTACTGATGCACATCCTGGCACAAAGGTTTGGTTTATTTGAGATTATGTCAGCTTTATTAGACTCTATATGGGGTTTTATTTGAAGCTGTATTGTTTTGAAGAGCAGGTTAAGCTGAACTTGGTTGTTGTTCGTTACATAGAGGTTGATAACAGTGTTTTGATGTCTCTCGCTCACCACCGGCACATCTTTTAAGAATTAATAAATGACGTTACTGTAACGTTCTGTTGTTTGGGTGTAAAACCGTGTTCCCGTTAATAAATGATCTTATTTGCGATTGTGTTTTTTTGGATTAACATGAAATCAAAATTTTGCTTCTTTCTACGTTATTCCTATAAAATAAATGTTTTTTTTTCTTTTACTGAAATGGTTTTTGATGTCTGATGTCACTTAAGCTGAAATTGCTGTTCAAACAACACACAATGGTTTCACACAAATGTATACGTAAAACTACGCATTGGTAGCATCATTTTTTTTAGTGCTGATGTTAACGGTACATTCAAATGTGGCGAAAGTATTAACGTTTCTCATTTACTTTTAATGGGTGATGTCATGCGTTGCCGAACTGAATTGTGGGTCCGCCGCCGTTGTGTTAAGTACAATTTATAGTCGTGCGTAAGATCTACGCCATAGGTTATCTGTAGCATGTGCGTAGCTCTGCGTAGCCTGATGTTCACCTCGCAAAATGTTTAACAGCGCGTCAGTTCTACGCAGACCGCAAGCGCTGTGATTGGTCGACCAGAACCCCCCCATCAGGGGTCATAGATATTTACGTTTGTGACGGTGAAAACAAAGATGGGCCAAGTTGAGGAGTGATTTAACTCAAACTGCAACATAAGTCGCTGTTTATTTACTTCCATCACTGCTGGTTTTCTCAAATCATATACAAGTTGCTGTTTGTTCTGTGTTTGTGGGTTAACTTGCCAAGCTGCTTCTTCATTGATGGTTGCGCTGCTACGGTGATTACACGTGTGGAAACTGCCTACCAGCGGTCTGCGGGTGTGTCTGCACATCAACGCGGACGACGACAAGACTAAGCAGAATCTATACCTAATGTCTATGACTCGAAGAACTAATCCACTTCAATTATGATTGGTTACGTGTTTGTGACTTAAAAAGATGATAAGAGACTGTCTTTGGAAATCTCCAATTTATTATATTAAAAACACCACATCTAAACAACAATAAAAACTTGATTTTCAGCACAAGGGGATTTTAATTTTATGTACCACCTTATTACATAAATAAAATGGGTTACCACAAATTTTCTTTCATATTGAGTTACATTAATATGAATGATGCTGGCAACAAAGTTAACATTTGTTCAGAGGTTGTGACTGAGTGTTGTGAAGTGTTAATTGTTCTTCTCATCACCAGGGTTTCAGATAAACCTTTCTGGAGCTCCTCAAAGTAAGCCAGACTTTTTGACCAGTATTTGATCCCTATGCTGTCCTCTGATCCACACACACAAACTAATCTTTTCACACGTGGATCTGCTCGACTTGTGTCGCTCTGGGACTGACCGCTCTGCATGCTAGAGGTGGCGGGTGTTTGCTGCTCTGTCCACAGACATCAAACAATATTACATACTGTTATGAAATATGATCTTTGATTGACCTTCTGGTCCACTAGATATAGGAATAATATAGTTTTTAATGCACCAAGAGGTGTAAATAAATATATAATACCACCTGGTTTCTATTGAAACCTCTCATTTTGACCTTAATTATTAGGGATGTAACGATTCAACCGTGTGTCCCATTAAAAATGCCTGTCTGAAATCGATTCTGAATCGCAAGGCTGCGATTCTTTGTTTAATGCACAGCTTGTGCGTATACTACGGCATTTGGTCAGTAGGAAGTCCTTATCAATCTAAAATCATAACGAGTTGGAGTTGTTTATAACGTGCATTTAAAAAAGCAACACTCGTTAAACAAAATCATTTAAAATATTCTTTATCATCATGAAAATACCTGAAACAATTTGAAGAACAGGGATATAAATATTCCTGTAGACATTTCCTGGAATAGCATTCTTAATGCTACTTCTTCTGTGGCACAAAGGGAGTTTCTGCACAAGAGCGCCCCCTGGCGTTCGGATGTGCCTGGATTTCACCGTAATTCATTCAAATTCATTCATTGAGAAAACGCGCATTTGCACGGTTAATCGTTACACCCCTATTAATTATCTTTTTAAGTTGTTCATGTGCTGTAAAAATTCTTTGTTGCACTTAAAATGTTACGTTTAATCAACTTCAATGTACAATTTATTTCAACTTTCCTGACTACACTGTAAAAATTTAAATTTGGATCAAATATTGGTAACCTAAAATGTTAATATTTTTAACTTAAAATTTTCACTTAAAGTGATGATACAATTTAAGTTAAAAATATTTAAATATTTTAGGTTACCAATTTTTTTTCACCATACATTTTTTACTTAGTGATGAAGTGTACGTTTCTAAACCTTTTTTTCTATGTGTTACCAATTGAAGTTGATCCAACTTTTACTTTTTACAGTGTAATGGGGAGTTGCTATAAATTCTTAAAGTCCCCATGAAATGGAAGTAGCAATTGCCTTATTTTCCAAGTGGTGACGTATACATCCAAGTAAATCCGGCTTCTGAAATGAAATAAGGCAGGGCTGGATTTGTCCATTGAAATCTGATTGGATCGTTTGAAGTTGGATCGTGTTGCTTATTGCTAATCGCAGCGATCATCTCCTGGACCTCGCCCACCTGCCATATGACCGGAACGAGAGATCGTTTTCTGGAGGAGATTTGTGTTTATGATTTTTTTTTTTATAATGAAGCTCACAGATAACTAATTTGTAAAAAAAACCACAATATTACAAAACAAATTACAGTTTTTTCATTTTATTTTCATGGCGACTTTAAAATAAAGTTGAATCAACTTATTCATCTTTATTTTTAATATAGCAACTCCTCACTAGTAAAAAAGTTGAAATAAATTGTATATTGAAGTTGATCAAACCTAAAAATATAAGTGCAACAAGGAATTCACCCAAAAATCATTTATAAAATTGTTCACTGCATTGAAATTAAGCCACTTCTTTGCAAGAGCAAAAATCATTTAGGTCTGGAATGACATAAAAGTAAGGCAAATAAGATGTATGTTTTTGGGTGAACTGCTCTTTTCAGTATTAATAGTGGCTCATGCATTGTAAATATTATTGACTGATTAATTGTGTAGTTTTTTGGGCAATATTACATGTCACTGAACGGAGGCATTAGTTCCTGTTTTATTTTTGTTGTCTACCCACAATCTTGTCGGAAGATATTACGTGTTTCTCTTTCCAGTCTTAGTAGAGGTTTCTTATGAATTGTGTAAAATAAGACTTTGTTTTATTGCATAAGTTAGTGCGCCTCAGTTCACATGTCGCGTTATTGGCCAAGTAGTTATTAAAATCCACATTATTACAACACTAGTCATTATTACAATACAACTAGATTATTAATTTGTTTTAATTTTCTGAACCAAACAAATGCATAGCGAGAAGTTTATGAAAAATTTAAAAGTCTAATGCGTATAGCTTTAATTGACTTTAGAGCAAAATAACTTACATTCAGACAAACAATTTGTCTTCACTTTAATTTATTAATCTGTTAAATTGCAATTAACATTTACTTTAGTCAAGTTCATTTTCAGATTACTTTAATAATCACACAGTTTCAGAAACTCCCATGGGTTTTGATTCAGGAATTGCTACTAACCTGTGAAGTCAAGATTATTTTGGGGTTATCTGAGTTTCTACAATCTGCATTTTGTTTTGGAGAACTGAGAAAGATGTTTTTGGCATGTGAAGCTTTCAGACAAACACAAACTTGTTGGGACATGGACACACATGCCGTGAATTCAGAAATGAATGCTGTTCCTCCGGTATTCAGATCCAAACCTTTATGTGGTGAAGGTAAAATATTCCTTTTATTAAAAAAAGTGTTTAACCTCTTTAGATAGCTTCTTTTTATTTCTCTATAGATACTTTTAAAGTAATTTAGAAGAAGGTATTTTTAAGTTTGCATCTAATTTATAAGAATCAAAGTTTAGTTTGATTTCTGGTTTTGTCATGTTGTTTGCATTGGATTGGTTATTGTGGTTTAAATATACACTGCACTGCTTTCACACAACATCTGCACTACGGCTGTCTCGCACACCTCTCGCTAAATTACAGAATCAGTGCATTGACGATCATGTGATTGATTTTAAAGCAAGTTTGTGATCTTTTTTTCGTGTCGGGATGTGATCAGATCTATTCTAAAGTTCTGTTCTCTGCTCTGATTGGATGTCGAAGGGGGGAGATGTGATTGGTTGGTTGTGATAAACGCAGGGTTCAAGCATGTTGGACCGCAACCGCTGCCTCCTGCTGCCAGATTTGCTAAAGCTATGAATCACATTGTTTTTTTACATTGTGTAAAAACTGCAACATGTCCAAAATCTGATGGCTTTAGGAAATCTGGTCCCTGGTTTTCCTCTTTTGGTGCTCAGATGTGCATGACTTTAGTGATTATCTGTACACTCATGACCCTTCTTCATCTTCTGTGGCTTAGTTAGAGATCTCATTTCATGAATACAGTACACAATTATTGGTGTCTGTGTTTGTTTATGCTGTTTTTAGTCTCAACTAAAGGTCTCTTGCTCCTCTATTAGGTAAACGTAAAGCCCTGAAATTGAATTTTGCCAATCCTCCAATCAAAACTACTTCCAGAATCACTCTGAACACGGCCGGACTTCCTTTCCAGAATCCACACATGTGAGTACAACCTTGTGTCTGATCAAGACTCAGTTTTTAGTTTTGTGTCGTTATATTCAGCTGTGATCATCGTCTTCTATGTGTGTTATAGAGAGAGGCTGCGAACCCATAGCATCGAGTCGTCTGGGAAGCTGAAGCTCTCACCAGAGCAACACTGGGACTTCACCGCAGAAGATCTGAAGGATCTCGGAGAGATCGGACGAGGAGCTTATGGCTCGGTCAACAAGATGGTGCACAAACCTAGCGGAAAAATCATGGCGGTCAAAGTAAGAGCGATATTATCTCATTTAGCAGATGCTTTCATTCAGAGCAGCTTACAGAAATATGAAACCATAAGTGATTCCTCTGTAAAGAAGGTTTAAAGATCATTTCTCTAGCTGCGTTTAAAATTGTGCAAATTGAAATAGAGAGTTGAAAGTGCGCCCAATGAAATACGGCAATTTTGCATAAACTTTTTGCTCAGGTGAGGTGTTTTTTTCATGCAATTTGAGAAAGAAATGTATCACAAAACCAATATGTCATGGGACATTTGGTTGGAGGACAAGACAGAAGAAGTGTGTTCAACTTCATGTTGCATCACAAGAACAGGCATACAACTGACATCAAATACAGCAAGAGCAATTCATGAGTTTCATCTATGGTAGCCGCTTCCATTACCCTTCAAATTGGGAATATTGAGCAAATTTAAATGCCGAATTGAAAATGTACCCAATGGAAATGTGGCAAATTTGCATAAATTTGCAGTAAAAGTTTTTATGCTCGGATAAGGTGGTTTTTCTGGCAATTCGAAAAAGGAGTATATCGCAAAACTGCAATGGAACCAGTTTTTTTTGCAATAGTCACATGATCATTCTTAAAATATGGCATGATATGTTTGGTTGAAGAACGGGACAGAAGAGGTGTGTTTGACATGTGGCATCACAAAAAAAAACTAACATCAAATACAGCGAGAGCGATTCATGAGTTGGCTCCTCTGTATGCTTTCAAGTCGCTCTTTTGTTATTTTGATGTCATGCACTTGTTGATCTGCACGATACTGTTTAAAGCAGAATACACTCGTTGCCAACAAAATTGTGTTTTAGTCGCATTAACATCGGTTAATGGAAACGCTGTCATTTCGCAATAGTTTTTTTCGTCATTTAGAAAATAGCGCTAAAGTCTTACGCAAATCTATGCAGCTGTTTTTCATTATCTTTCAAATTGGGCTTATTGAAATGGCGAATTGAAAATGCACCCAATAAAACACGCTCGAATGAGGTGGTTTTTAGGCAATTCGAAAAATGAATAGATCGCAAAACCACCGGTGGAAAGGTTAAAGTCACATGATCATTCTTTAAGTATGATTGGTTGGAGGACAAGACAGAAGAGATGTGTTTGACTTCATGTGTCATCACGAACCAACGAGCGCATGACATCAAAATACAGCGAGAGCGTCAGAGCCAATGGTGTAGTGCGCAACTTTCCGACGTGTTGTGTTTTTGCACTATCGGTGACCCGAATTCGATTCCCGGCTCGTGGTCGTTTTTTGCCGATCCCATACGCCTCTTTCCTCCATGTACTTTCCTGTCCTCTCTGTAATTACTGTAAATAAAGGGAAAAATGGCCCAAAAATATATACATTTAAAATACAGCGAGAGCGATTTGTGAGTCGACTGCTCGGTATACGTTACTTTCTAGTCACTCTTGCGGTATTTTGATGTAATGCGCTTGTCTTGCACGATACTGTATAAGGTCGAATACACCTGTCGGCATGTTTTTTATGACTTATAGCGATACAACAAAATTGCATACATTGGTTATTAGAAACGCAGTCATTCTGCAATATTTTTTTTAAAAATAGCGCTAAAGTTTTGCGCAAATCTTCAATGGAAGGTGTAGGATCAAGAAAGTTTATGAATGTGATCTCATCTGTTTTAGGTCCAACAAGGTTCTGATCACTCATGGACCCCCAGACATCTTTGATAGATTTTCAAGAAGCTGGTTTTAGTGACAAATACGCAATGCATTTTCGAGGTTTTATCTGTCAAATAATGGGTTTCCATTTCATCTAAAGTTTATCTGTGTTTGTTTGTCTGACAGAGGATCAGGTCAACGGTGGATGAGCGAGAACAGAAACAGCTGTTGATGGATCTAGATGTGGTCATGAGGAGCAGTGACTGTCCATACATCGTTCAGTTTTACGGCGCTCTGTTCAGAGAGGTTTGTTCTCCCGCCTGTGCTTCAGTATCTCACACGTCTGTTTTGAGAGACGCGAGTCAATGAGTTTCTGTTTGTCTTTCAGGGGGACTGCTGGATATGCATGGAGCTCATGTCTATCTCCTTCGACAAATTCTACAAATACGTTTATTCCTCTTTAGATGAAGTGATTCCGGAGGAGATTTTAGGAAAAATAACATTAGCTGTGAGTCATTTTTTTCTTCCCATTTGACATTATAGTAAGTGAAGCATTTATTGTTGTGATCACTGATGTTCTCTGTTCTTCTGGGTCACGGCAGACTGTGAAAGCACTTAACCACTTAAAAGAAAGCTTGAAGATAATTCACAGAGGTAAGATGACCTTTCAGATGTGAGCTGGTTAGGGTTCAGTCCTGTTCATTTCTGTTCAGTTTAGTGATGCTCTCTTATGGTCTCTCTGCAGATATAAAGCCATCAAATATCCTCCTGGACCGGACAGGTAACATTAAGCTGTGTGATTTTGGCATCAGTGGACAGTTAGTGGACTCCATCGCCAAAACCAGAGATGCAGGCTGCAGACCATATATGGCAGTAAGACTTATTCACAATATCACTTATCTAACCTGTCAACAATTTTTTCACTTAATCGTTGATTTACTCATTGAGTTGATCGTTCGTTCATTTGATCGTATGTTCACTCAATTGTTTGTTCGCTTGTTGACTCAATTGTTCATTTGCTCTTTGACTCGATCGTTCTTTCACTCGATCGTTCGTTCCCTTGTTCAGTCACTCAGGCTGCATCCTCTGAAGGTTGCATATGCAGACTGCATACATCATTAAGCCTGGTTTATTTCAATTAACATAGCAGTACATTCATAATGTCATAACCAAATTACAGCAATTTATGATTATCTAAGAATAACAAACTTTATAATTTTTTATATTCCGAAATAAGACAGAATTAAAGAATTTGTGAAATATGCAGGCTAAAAATGCAAACTTCAAAGGATGCAGCCTTCCATTTAAGAAACGGACCCTGAAATTTCTTAACTCATTTACCCGATTGTTCGTTCGTTGGTTCATTCCCTAGATTGTTTTTTCATCGTTCATTCATTTTTTTGTTCGCTCAGTTACTCGATCATTCGTTCACTCATTCATTTACTTGATTGTTGTTCGCTCGTTCATTAACTAGATTGTTCGTTCACTCATTCATTCACTGGATTGTTTGTTTGATCGTTAAGTCACTTGATTGTTTGTTTGATCATTCAGTTACTCAATTGGTTGTTTGATCGTTCAGTTACTTGATCATTTGTTTGCTTGTTCAGTCACTCGATCGTTTGTTCGCTTGTTCAGTCACTCTATTGTTCGTTCACTCATTCATTTACTTGATTGTTCGTTCGCTCGTTCATTAACTTGATTGTTTGTTCACTCAATCATTCACTCACTCGATTGTCCGTTTGATCGTTCAGTCACTTGATCGTTTGTTTGATCGTTCAGTTACTCAATTGGTTGTTTGATCGTTCAGTTACTCGATCATTCGTTTGCTTGTTCAGTCACTCCATCATTTTTTTCGCTTGTTCAGTCACTCTATTGTTCGTTCACTCATTCATTTACTTGATTGTTCATTTGATTGTTTAGTCACTCGATTGTTCGTTCATGTATTCATGTACTCGATTGTTAGTTTGATTGTTTAGTCACTCGATTGTTCATTTCATCGTTCAGTCACTCGATCGTTCGTTCCCTCATTCATTTACTTGAATGTTTGTTCGCTCGTTCATTCACTCGATTGTTAGTTTGATTGTTTAGTCACTCGATTGTTCATTTCATCGTTCAGTCACTCGATTGTTCGTTCCCTCATTCATTTACTTGAATGTTTGTTCGCTCGTTCATTCACTCGATTGTTAGTTTGATTGTTTAGTCAATCGATTGTTCATTTCATCGTTCAGTCACTCGATCGTTCGTTCCCTCATTCATTTACTTGAATGTTTGTTCGCTCGTTCATTCACTCGATTGTTCGTTTGATTGTTCAGTTACTCTATCACTCGTTCACTCATTCATTTACTTGCTTGTTCATTCACTCGTTCATTCACTTGATTGTTCGTTTGATTGTTTAGGCACTCGATTGTTAATTTCATCATTCAGTTACTTGATCGTACGTTCACTTGTTCAGTCACTCGATCGTTCGTTCGCTTGTTCAGTCACTCGATCGTTTGTTCCCTTATTAATTTACTTGCTTGTTCGTTCGCTCGTTCATTTACTTGATTGTTCGTTTACTCATTCATTCACTCGATTGTTCGTTTGATCACGTTCGATTCATCATTCAGTTACTCAACCGTTTGTTTGATCGCTTAATTACTCTTTTGTGCGTTTGCTCGCTCAGTTACTAGATCGTGCATTCGTTCATTCAGTTCCTCATTCATTTGTTCGCTTGTTCAGTCACTTGATTGTTTGTTTACTTATTAATTACTTGATTGTTCATTCCCTCGTTCATTCACTTGATTGTTTGTTTGATTGTTCAGTTACATAAATGTTTGTTCCAAGTCAGTCACTTAATTTCGTTTACTCATTCAGCTACTCATTAGTTTGTTACTCAATTATTCATTACTTTGATCATTTACACATTCATTCTATTGTTCATTCACTTATTCACTCAATCATCATTCATAGATAATTGTGTGTGTTAGAGTGTCTGTTTCTTTGTCTGTGAATGAGTCTCAGCTCTGCTGTACAGTTGTCTGCAGTAGTAGATGATGTCATCCTCTAATCCGAGCAGGATGATCTCATTCAGAGAATCTCCCCATGAGGACAGACTGCAATGATGATGTCATCAATGAGTAGACCTAAATAATGCGTGTGGGTGTTGCTTATGAATGAGATCATATATGTACAGTTATTATGTAACACACACACACACTCTCGTGTCTGGAAGGAAGGAAGCACATCTGTTTTTCACATCTTGTAACCCATAAAGAGTCTGGACTCACACTCACAGTCTGATATCTTTGACACAGATGGGCCGCTGTGATATCATAATGCAGAGGATGACAACTGTTAGCACACAGATGACTCACTGGCATATGAGCCAGAATTGTTACAGACATTAAAATGATGTGTTGACATATAAACACTCCCGCCTTTTTGTAGTATTGATAGTATTAATAGAGAGTTAAAAATGTGTCTGTGACACTTTAGTGTGTTTTGTGCATTATTCTTTGCCATATAAATGCAGACCTGTCGCTGTCTGTAATGTAGTTAATATTAAATAAACAACACAAATGACTTTAATATTGACTTTACATGTAATTTCTGTCTGTCTGTTAGCCGGAGAGGATAGACCCCAGTGCTTCCAGACAGGGTTATGATGTCCGATCTGATGTGTGGAGTTTGGGAATCACGCTGGTGAGGATTATACATCTTTTAATGCGATTAACAGTCTGTGTATGACTGCAGATGAGAAGTTTGTGTATGTGTGATATTGAAAGTCATTTATTTGTGCTTTTGTGTTTCAGTATGAGTTGGCCACAGGACGGTTTCCTTACCCGAAGTGGAACAGTGTGTTTGATCAGCTGACACAGGTGGTGAAAGGCGACCCGCCTCAGCTCAGCAGTTCAGAGGAGAGACAGTTTTCTCCCAAATTCATCAACTTTGTCAACCTGTGGTGAGACATCTCTTGTAGTGATTTTTAATTCATGTATTTTGATATGAAAATTAATATTTAGTTTTATTAAACACCATATAGTTTCATTCCTTTTGCCACAAAAACGTAAGATTTTCTATGATGTGATTTCCGTGTGTACCTATGATGAAACACACAAAACTACATCTTACTCAAAATAAAACCCTTAAAGTTTACTGTTATTTGTCATTCGCCACATCCCACATGTCGTCTTTCTGAGCCATCTGTGGCCTTTAAATCTGCAGAAGTTGATATTTGACGGATGTTGACTATTATGGAGTTTTTTATGATACATTATGTATAAATGAAGCAAGACTTTAACTCTTTCCCTGCCATTGACAAGTAATCTGATCAATTAAGAGACGAGAATGCTAAAGACGAGTTTTTAAGGCAATCCATATT
Source organism: Paramisgurnus dabryanus (assembly GCF_030506205.2). Classification (NCBI taxonomy): domain Eukaryota; kingdom Metazoa; phylum Chordata; class Actinopteri; order Cypriniformes; family Cobitidae; genus Paramisgurnus; species Paramisgurnus dabryanus. Next base: position 10,249,283 of record NC_133339.1, read on the forward strand.
TTAGCTATTATGCAGTAGGTGGCGCTGTTACGCAGCCAGCATTCAACAGCAGTAAATACTCTTTATATGTTTGATTCATCATTCTGAATCAGATTTTGAACAAAAGCCTTTAAGAAATTGTGAACCGTGGTGGCAAAATGAGTCGCAATGCGCATCGTCTAATTTTGAGCTAGATGCAAAAGAAAGTATAAATGGGTCAATGACGTGACGTTAATTATTTTGTGTCCGTATGGTTCAATTGGGTTAAAATTTGAAATTAAATTTTCAGATTACTTGCATACATTCTCTTTTTTGAGGACCATGTCTAAAATTTCTGAAGAGTATTTGGGGGATAATTGCAAAAATGTCAGTGTGGTGTAACCGGTCTGTGTCAATTGGTGTAACTAATATTTTTTTTAATGAAAATATACATATATTAATTAAAAAAGTGGAATAGAATATAATCATTTAGTTTAGTGTAATATGATTTTTTTATATATAAATTTTTACATAATTTGTCAAAGATTATTTAGAAAACAGAGCTGTTTTCAGCAAATGTCAGGACAAACATTAGAAAAAAAGCTTAGATAACTAATAAAATTATATTTAAAAAAAAAATGTTTACGCTTACATGCCATCAAGGTGGATAAAATATTTAATATTTATCATTCATTTGCGCAATTGGCTGTTACACCATTTGACATTTTCCGTTCTAACTTTAATAAAAATGGTGCAAATGTAATTTTTCTTGCATACAATTAACACAAATACACTGTGCATTGAAATAACCTTGTGCATGCTTTTATTTTATTTTTTTTATTGAATTTCTCTTTTGCAAATCGTTTTTGTCCTGACCCAAATGTCGATTTTGGTCAAAATTGAGGTTTTCATAAAAATAAGTACATTAAAACCTCGTCTAGCGATCTTAATGCTCTTAAACATCTAGTCATTTAGTCATTAAACATCTAAAATGATCTTTATTTGTACTTTTTCTAAAAAGTGTACCGTCCTAAATGCTTAATCTAATACAAAAGATGCGTGCATCCACATGCATCTGACGTTTTGGTTTTAAAGCATGCAGGAATTAGAAAATAGAGCTCAGGACTTGCTTGATGTTAAAATAGATATGAAGAGCGACAAGACATGAAAACAACCTTCACGCAAGGTGATAAATAACATAAAGATAGCACGAAATGTTTTTTTTTTTAGGCAGAAGGTCTGTACTTTTTTATTTTGATATATTGTATGTTTATATATTTAAAGAATAATAATTTTCTGGAAGGCATTAACATTTTGTGACAATTATAAAACATGCTGGTGCTGGTTTGCAACCTTTTGAAAAAAAAAATGCTGGGGGGGAAAGAGTTAATTGATGTCATTTGTACTATTATTTCCTGGAAATGTTTTGTTTTTAAGTGTCCTACATTTTCTTGCAAAGTCGTACCTTTTCCGGTAAGTGGTTTAATTTTGGTCATTTGTGGCTGGTAAGAAATTGCAAACTTGGCAAACAGGATGTTATGGCCCAGATTTGTGTTGTCTGGTCACATGCAGACGCCACCTGCTGTTCATACAGAGAAACTTTCTGTTCAAGTTTCATAGGAAATTGCATTTGTAATAAACATTGTGATAAATCCCTCTTTAATCTTGTTTTATTGTTCTTGTTAAACAGCCTTACAAAAGACGAATCTAAAAGGCCAAAGTACAAAGAGCTTTTGGTGAGTTCCTGATAAAGTGACACTTTTTTTCTTGTGCATTTAACAGATGTTTTGATCCAAAGCATCTTACGGGGAATGAAACCTATGGCCTTTGCACCGCTCATGCATATTCAACCATTGATCTACGGGAACAGTTGTGGGATTTCTCCATGCATTTCCTAACATTTCTCTCGTTTTACTGCAGAAACATCCCTTCATTCAGATGTACGAGGAACGTAATGTAGATGTGGCCAGCTACGTCTGCAGGATTTTAGATCAGATCCCTGCGTCTCCCAGCTCACCGATGTACGTTGACTGATGAAGACGCCGCTGGATATCAACACGGGCAAGAAATGTTGTAAAGATTTGCTCCATCACAGAACTGCAGTATTAAACCATGATAAAAACCCATCCAGAAACACCGTCTGCAGAAGAACGGTGTTCGACTCGAGCTCAACTGTAAGATACCTCCAACCCATCTCACAAACACACACACACACACATATCCGTTAAGAGTAAATATAATAGTGTCTGAATAAACGTGACGGTCTTGTGGTCGGAACGCCGCTGATCTTAAATATGGATGCAGAATAATGATTTTAAACGATTATAAAAATGAAATATTAAGCCTGGAATTGTATTTATACTTCTGAAATCACTTGTGGAATATATGATTTGGAAAAGCTTTGACCTACTGGAATATTATTTGTGTCTGGTCCCCTCCTCATCATGTATGTGCTATTAAACATGTTTTGTATGTTAAAGAGGTTTGTGTAAGGATGCAGGTTTGCCCTGGGTTTCTGTACTGAGGTCATATCCTCATCCAGTATGTGTGAGTATGTGCTGTTATATCAATAAAACTGAGGACGATTCAAACCACTCCGTTCGTGTTCTTTTACTTCTTATCTAACACTATAACGCAATTTTGCACATTTCGGGGGAACTACTACATAATTTATTTTAATTTGGGTTTCACTTCACCTTTTAGTGCTTAATCTTGTTCTGGACACACACTTTTATGGGACTCACAACTACCGCGTTCTACTACCGAATTTACTCCAGTAAAATGCGAGTGGGGTATAACAAAATAACCAAACAATGATAAAAAAAACAACCATGATTACAGAGATCGTGTTGGTACTAAATGATAATGTGACACAGAACCACAAAACCAGTCATAAGTCACACAGGTATATTTGAAGAGTCTGGTTCCAAAACGCGATAAACCATTAAAAAAAAAAAAAGAGTTACTGCCACAATCAGTATTGTATCAGGCTAGTATTTAAAAGTAAATTCTTAATTTTAAGCAAAATACAATATCCACCGTGTTATTCTGTCATCTTTTCTCCCTTTTTCCCAAACGCAATAAACGTGACTCCTACTTTTCTAAAGAATGCCATAAATCCGCTCCACAAATTACAGCGCACCATTCCACGCAATGTAAACAAACAATGGTGGCGTGTTGAATACACAAACTCCTAGTTTCCCTAATCTTGTACTTCATGATCAACAAACAAACAAAAACAAAATAATACTTTAATGGCATTGATAAACCTGTGATGTTTTTCTGTGATGGGAAAGAAACGTAAGCCATCAACATCTAATAAATTACGTGAGAGGCACTCGGGAGACGATGGCTTGTTCTCCTGACAGCATCTAGCTTCTCTCGTGATAACACATTGACCACAGGGGATCTTATGAAAAACTTTACATTATTTTAGTCAAAGTCAACGAAAATCGAACAGGACCAAAACATTTTACAGCTGATCGCTGTGAAAAATGTTAAGCGACGACGTCAAGTATAACCGCAGCAATGACAGTGTTCTTAATATGACAACGTTTTGATTAATGCCATTATTGTTTATATTTTTAATCAGTGTATACCACTAATCAACTAAATGAATATAACATGGCAAAAATGAATGCACATTTATAAAGGCTATTGATTCAATAGATTTATAGCATTTTGAAAAAAAAAAAACTTGTCATGGATTTATTGCATTTTGTGGAAAAAATAATCTGTTTTTATAATAAATCTTTGAAAATCAAGTTATGGATTTGAATTTTTGATGTTTTTATAACCTAAAGATGCTATGTGAAAGTCTGTAACAGAAAATAGTGTTTTTCATCTTGTCACTTACTTGGTATAGAAAACACGTTTTTACTGAAATTAGTCAAAATAAATGTATTGAGTTTTGGAACCAAACTCTTCATTTGTAGTGATAGCCAACAACATTGAAAATGTTTTAATGCAAAAAAAAAAGGTATTTGTACATTTCCTACTCTTCATACATGTTTTCTAAGTATAATTCATTGGCCAAAATAAGTTTAAACAAACAATACTAAACATGGGTAGCACAACAATATTTTTGAGTTTTTCAGGCATGATAACCGTGTATTGCAAGTCTAATATCGTGACAGCCCGACTTAAAAGCAATTTTATAAAATAATAGTGTTTTTAAAAACATGAAGACAATTTGTGTGTGATTATATAATGGCAGATACATTAGGGTAGGATTAATTGGGTAGCGGTGAGCAGGGCACAAACTAACACAGGGTTAATTGTAACACGGCTACTTTACATATTTATACAGGGCCGAGCAATCTGTCCCTTTTTTTTTTCTTTTACTGTCAGAAGATGATCTCCTGTGAATTTGTGAAAATGTGTTTTGGTTCAGATATTGAACAAAGAGTGTTTTGGAGGCATAGAAGAAAAAAAAATTCTGAGTTGGGTGTGTAAGTCACCAAATTCAACCTTATATTATTTTAATCACTGTCTTGTTACCTAAAACATAACAGCATTTTAAAACATGCCAGCAACTCCTAGTAACTGATAGCTGGGATTAAAAACATTATTACACAGCGGGGTTACTTGTCACACCTCAGGTATACAATAATGACATGAAATGTAAATGCTATTCATCAAAATGATAACTCTTAATGCAATATCAGGGGAAATAACTCACAATTATGATTTTTTTTTTTACTTAATTTCTATGCATTGATGCATAACACAAGGATGGTTAGATGAAGGATCATGGATGGATGATTGTGTGGATATCTATCTATTATAGGCAGATATATAAACAATATACACCTTTAGTATATACCGGTAGACAGAGAATTTTATTGAATTATTTGTGTTTAAACTACATTTTCTAGCAGGTGTTACAACAAGCCCTTTGTTTGTTACAATGAACCCCACCTATGGGGTAACATTTGCACTCTTTTGTCACTTTTGGTATAATTGTACGATAACGGACGGTCCCACAAACAAACTTTTAAGTGTACATTTGTAGCAGAGATTTGTGTTGGTTGTGTAAAAAAATGATCAATCTAACTTAAATACTTTTTTAATAATAGACAAAAGAAATACTTTGTACCCCGCTCTCCCCTACTCATTGTCACGGATCAGGAATCGTTGCAGGCTATAACACTATTTTTTCCCTGTAAAAAGTGTTTTCATGATTTCTCATTGTCCAAATTAGTCTCAATTCTGTTACAAAGGTAGAGTAACAGTGTTGACCTTTTGTTACATACTGTCCACACTGTTACATTGGTGACTGACTCATTCAGACAATAAGAAATCATGATTTTCAGCTACGTAATGTATAACATGACAGCAAAAGGAAAAACAGTACAAAATGAACTGCAACACAAAGTCTTTATATTATGAGGCGAACAATGCTTTATTAAAATGGCACAGGTTATATAAACAGGTTTCATGATGGCAGTCTTATGGGCATGAACACTAAAAGAAACCAAAATACAAATCTGAACGTGAATCAAAATAAAAGTGTAGCAGCAGAGCAAAAGCTAAAACATCTAACTCATGTAAACGTGACAAAGACACCAAAGTCACCGTTAAGCATGTTAGTTGCATACTATGCAGTTATTTCGATTAACATTTTGTAAGATAACACTCTTTATGGTTTGTCTACTAAGCTTTATCCTTATATATACTTTGCTATATAAAATCTACTTGTTTACAAAACGAAATGCACAAAAATAACACATTACAACAAGCAGCTCTCTGGTAAAACGACAAGTTTAAAACAACTGCTACTTGTGAATGCACTTTTGTAAAAAAAAAAGACACTTGGGTGTGCAAATATAAAAAAAAAACATGAAACATCCAGTGGTCAGGTGACTTTAAAAATGTTTACACCTTGGACAAACATAAAATGGTAAAAAGCATGTGTGTTATGACATATTGCTATCTATGCTCTCATTGTTTTTATCCAGAGACGGGGAATCCTCTCCGGATTTCTCTTCCACAGAATCCTTCTCAGGATTGGAGTTGTTGTCGCTTTGCTCTTTGGACTCTTCTGTTTTTCTCATCGATCCCTTTTTGGCGTCTTCGAATTGTCTCTGTTCAGCAAGACTTTTATTCAACACGTGGCTGAGCGCCGCTTCTCCTTCTCCCATCAGGAACATGCTCTTGAACTTATTATACAGCATTGCAGCTTTGTCCATCACGTCCTGGCTGGCCTTGAACCTCCGGATCTTCTTCAGGGTGGCTATGAGCTCGCAGTGTTTCTGAAGATGTTGTGTTGTGACCTGCAGCGAGCTCAGCTCATCCAGCACAGACAGACATTTCTTTACATCAGGGTTATTCAGTTTTAAAGAGATCTTGATCTCGGCGTGTAACTTAAGAATTCTGGACTCTGTAGATACTTCCTTTCTTTTGTCTGCTTTCTTTACATCTTTTCCTAAATCTTTCTGCGGGTCTGGTTTGTCTGTTTCTACGGGTGGCTCCAATGCAACTTGCTTGGTTTCTTTGTCGGACTCTGAAGAGCTGTCGTGCTTCTTCTTCTTTCCTTCTGCATCCTTTTTATCATCCTTACTGTCGTCCTTCTTCTTCCTCCTCTCTGTCTTTTTGCTCTCTTCTTCATCTAAGGTCTGAATGTTGGTCAGGCCCCCTTGTGGCTCCTTTGATGTTTGTTGTTGTTGGAGCAGCAGCATGCTTTTGGGTTTTCTTCCTCTGCGTTTCTGGGATGGGATTTGTCCAGCAGAAGGGCTTGAAACAGGGCTCGTGTTTTCAGTGTCTGAATCATGATCGTCTCCAACCTTTTTCTTTTTTCCTCTCGTGTCATCTGTGGTGTCTTCGGGTTGCTTTCTCTTCTTCTCTTGAGTTTTGTCCACATCACAGTTGTTCTGCTCGTTATCTGAAGCAGCTTCGGTGTGCATGACTTTAGGTCCGTCCAGTTCCGCTTTAGGGTTGTTCTCAATCTCCCACAGACCTTCGTTGAAACCTTTTCTCTTGTTGGGTTTGCCATATTTGTCTTTGTTGGGTAAATAAGGAAAGATGTCTTTAGGGCCCAGAAATGCAGTCTCGTGAGTGCCGAAGAAGAAGATTGGAAACTTTGCGTTGGATGGTTTGACAGCTCCATCCGGAAGCTCGTCGATCCTCGCGGGCCAGTGTGGATAGCCCTTCATTTTAGCGAATATAAGATCTCCAGGTTTGAAATCTCGAGCCATGTCAACACGGTTTGATCAAGTTTTACACTCCTTCGTTTCCTCTGCGCGCGAGTTGCGATTCTGCTTCTTCGCGGGGCTTGACGTCATTATCCCGCGACGGAAGCGCGCCCAGCTTCTTTACTGTTGTTATTATTATAACATTTTTTACATGTTTTTATCAACATGTTATTTTCGTCATAGTATAATAAATTCATGTTTACAAAGCGGAACATTCATTTTTATGACTTCAGTGTTAAATAAGAGTCCGGACATGCGCACTGTCCGCTGCTGACACCTGCTGGCCGTTGCTCAACCCGACGGCTGCAGCCTGCGGAGGTCCCATATGCAGGATGCATACGTCATCACGCCTGGTTTATTTAAGTTAACTGAGCATTATATTGGCAATGTTATAGGCATATTACAACAATTTACTATTAACTCAGAATAATAGTCAACTTTATAATTGTTCATATTTCAAAATAAGACAGTATTGATGGCGTATGCAGCCTGGAAATGCGACCTCCGGAGGATGCAGCCGTCAGATTGAGAAACGGACCGAGTCTTCATTTCCACATTACACTTTCAAATAAAAAGCAATGAGAAACCTTAAAAAAATTTATATTTTCGCAGTACACAATGTGAAGTTTATGCGCAAGATTGGGACACAAATAAAAGGACAATGTAGAGGAGAAATGCAGTTGTTTGATTTTGTGTTGATTCATGATGCTATTATTGCATATAAACATATATAACAACAAGAAAGACTTATAAAAATGCATTGTACATAAATAACAGCAGTATACACATGTAAATGATTTACATAATCTAAAAAAAAACAATAACATAAAAATAGCCTGTGAAAGAGGTCCCCCCCAGATGTGGTTGAGTTTATTTGTCCATTTAAAATTTGCAGATAATATTAAAAGCTTTTTTATTTTTACATTTATACAACACATTACAATATTGCTTAAATTTGGTAATAAAATGGAAAAAAATTTGCTTACCACCAGACCATTTAATTTTTTGTGTTTTTATTTTTATTGACGAAAATCATGAAAATTACAAGAAAGTGGCATTCAATTTACATTTTAGTTGCTCCACAAAACAGTGACTTAAACACAAAATATAAAAAAATTAAAGGAGAGGTAAAAAATGAATCATAATAAACAAATTAAATCTGCACATGCTCAAAAAATAAACAATATTTAGAATGAAGAATAAAGAATCGACTAAATTATGAATACATTTTCTAAACAAAACACGCAGTTTAATACAATATTATCTCATGTTAGGGTTCACAAAATATAAAAATAATTATGTTTATTAACTAAATCAAGAAATATCCCAGCATATGTTTTACACAGATTTTAGAATTAGTACCAAATTGTTTTTAAAGAATATAAATAAGTTTATACAAAAAAAGATTGCTATGTATGACATGTATTTCTAGAAAACCTGAGAGTAGATTTTGTATACAATAATATTTGTGGTTCTTGAAAATCAACTCATGTTTCCAAAAATGAACTGTTGATGTTCTCAAAAAAAAAAAAAAAAAAAAAAAAAAATGCATGCATAATACAAAGTTCTTTCATTTTTATTGAATACAAAAATTATAGATACAACAAAGGCAAAAGTGTTTATTCTACATGAGAAAATTTAAATGAAAGGCTCAACACAGTATAACCAATACATTATTTAGAAAAGACAAAGAAAATAAATACAAATTTGAAATCATGACTTACATGGACTTAAATAGAGAGTAACAAGAAATTAATAATTAAAAGAAAAAAATTAATTAAGGTAAATATCACAATAAATCAAATTACATCACAAGATCAAACAGGGTCATTTTATCAAGACCTTTGGAAGAACACTTTAAATCATTAGATTTAATAGTGGAAGAGTTTTAAAGAATCTACATTTATGAATAAAATATTTTGCAAATATTACAATGTTATTAAGCAAATAAAAATGAACACAGCAGTCTTTGGGTATTTCAAAAAAATATGCTTTAAAAAAGCAAAACCATCAACAACCACCACCCCTTTTTCCATTAACCAGTCCTGAATTGATATCCAGAAGATTTTGTAAAAAATGCATGAAAGAAAAGTCCTTGTTCATCTGTGTCAACTTTTTCCTTCTTTATAATTAAACCATTGCACTTATTTTCTTGTCATGCGTTTTATTGTTGCTGCTCATTCTTTATTTTATTATTATTATTATTATTATTATTATTTTGGTTGTAACGTAAACTGTGTAAGACTTAAAGTAAAGTTACTGTTTGTAAATAAAAACATTCAAGTAGAAAAATAAAAATCTACGAGAGTCTCGACGTCATCATCCCACGCCGGAAGCGCGTCTGGTCTGTCATCAACACACATGTGTCAGTCCTTCAACTTCTTTCTCTCCAAAGACACAAACTGCACATTTCTCGTGACATTTCTTACTTAGGGTCTTCATGGCTTGTATAGACCGCTCATCATAGCCGCCTGTATTATGCGTTTATTCCGCTGGACATTATTTACATGTAGAGCAATTGGATGCATTGAAAAGTATCAGTGTGTGAGACTCATGGCCACACAAACCGCCAGAAAGCCCAGACCTCCTAAAGATACCCTGCGACATGTGAAGATGAAGGAGAACCGAAGACAGGGAGACCTGCACGGACCCTCCACCGTCTACGTGCAGGTGCTCGGGTCTGGAAGTCGAGATAATGGACCTTCTCTCTATGTCTTCTCTGAGTATAACAGGTGAATATAGCGATTACTCATCTGATTCAACAAATAAACCACTGGCATTTCAATATTATGTAGGCTATTATAAATATCCAAATAAATACGGTAACGTTACTTGAGTGTAACAGATATAGTAATTATTATGTCAGCACTACACGTTTATTAGTTAGATGACATTAAGGATGAAATTTGAAGGTGCATCAAAAACTGTTGTTTTTCAATGACATGTAATATTATGGATGTGCTGTTAAACTATTACTAATAAATGACCTTGTTTATTGCAGGTATCTGTTTAACTGTGGTGAAGGAACACAGAGACTCATGCAGGAGCACAAGTAAGATAACAACCTACACACAATCCAGTACAAATATAACCTGATATTAACACCTGTTTTCTTTGTGATTTGTTTTGTATCCAGAGTCAAAATTGCACGCTTGGACAACGTTTTCCTCACCAGAATGAGATGGGAGACAGTAGGAGGTTTATCAGGTCAGAATCTGACTTAAGTCATAGCTCATATATTTACTTTATCAGGGCTCAACGTAAATATTTTTTTTATACTGGCCCGGTTGGGCCAGTGGTTTAGGTTTTAAGTTGCCCTGCCAAAATTTTCACTGGCCCCAATAAAAAATGTCAGTGTCACATATTTAAAAATAATAATTCAAAAGTCAAAAATAATTGTATACATATACAAAAGACATGTTTCAACGAAAAAAAGGCTCTCAAATGACAGCAAATTGTGCAAAATATTGCATTGTTTCTTTCATTGTGTTTTACCCAAGTAAATGTCTGCTTCCAAGATATTAAATTATATACATTGATGAAAATATATTTTAGTGACTGAGGGTGAAGCACTGGCCCGTTTGGGCAAGTGACAATACTTTTTACTGGCCCGAACGTCTCTCACGCTTGCCCCGGGCCACCAGGCAGTCCTTTATGTTTAGCCCTGTTTATTTTTTGTTTGACCAACTCTTTATTTTTTTTACAGGAATGATATTGACTCTTAAAGACACAGGAGTACCTCAGTGTGTTCTCTCTGGACCACCACAACTGGTATGTGTGTGAAAGAGAGATTATATCTGTATTCAAAAGTCAGGTGCTGTATTATGGGTAGGGGTGTCCCAGACTAAGGATTAACATATTCAAATCAGAATTGTCAAATCTTTTTATAGTCGACTGATAGTCGAATCATCTATGTGTGTGTGTGTGTGTGCATGGGTTGAATGGGAGGAGGACCAGACAAGGGGTCTCATTTATAAAACTTACTAATGTATCTATCCTTAGTAGAATCGATACATTTTAAAACTTTTATACCTGTGTCAAAAAATCAGTTAAGTGATCTTAAATATGACATGCAGAACACCTAGCTTATTAGGCTAAATTGCATTTGTTAGCACGCAACATTAAAACACCAAAATCAAAAGTCAGAGTCGAGTAACAAAGTGCAGAACATTTGTGCAAAATGCATAACGTGCAGGGGAACAAAACACAAGCCACAAATAATTACAGTGAGTAAAATAAGTATTTGACACATAAGCATTTTTATCAGTAAGGGGATTTCTAAGTGGGCTATTGACTAGGGATGCTTAACGATTAATCGCGATTAATCGTTAGCAGAATAAAAGTTTTTGTTTACATCATATATGTGTGTGAACTGTGTATAATAACTTTGTATAAATAAATGTACAAACATGGATGTATATGTTTTAGAAATGTTTACGTGTATATACATTTGTATATTATGTATAATTTATATTATATATAAATATAAATACTTAATATATACATTTTTTTTCTTAAAATTATACATGAATGTGTTCATATTTATATATATACATATTTATTATACACAGTTTACACACATATGTGATGTAAACAAAAACTTTTATTCTGCTAACGATTAATTGTTTAGCATCCCTACTATTGACACAGAATTTCCACCAGATGTAGCCATCAAGCCAAATATTGAATTCATACAAAGAAATCAGAACATTTAAGTATACAAGTTGAGTAATAATAAATAAATAATAAATAAAGCGAAATGACACAGGGAATAAGTACTGAACAAATGAAGAGAACAAGGTGCAAAATGGAATAGAAAGCCAGGATATCTCAAAGCCATCTTAAATCTGCCAGTATTGAGAGAGAAACCCTGGCCGCTATCAGTACTAATTGATATCAGCTGCTTCAAGAGCCAAGAACCACTCGGGCAAACGCTGATGTGTCAAATACTTATTTTCCCCGCTGTAAATCAGATAAACCTGAGTGATCTATAAATTAAATAAAAATTAAGAAATGAAAAAGTGTAAAATATTATTATTTTAATTGGCTGTATATTATTATATTGTGAGAAAGCTTTTATATGTGAAATCAGATAATGTGCACCCAGCCAAAACTGAAGGATCTTCATTTTTAAACACATCTATGACGATTCGACTCTGAAATTGGTAGTCGAATCAGGCTTCTCATATTAAAGCATCAAATCTTCGCCTATTCGGGGTCACCCTTAATTATGTGTGCGCTTTTTCCAGTGTTGGTCTCATACCATTAACACTGACAATGTGTTTATCATTGAATGTCTTCATGTACAATGGTTCCACTTTTGGGTGACTGACATCATGGGTGGGCAGCATAACTGACCATAGCCTAAAATGCCATTACTAATGCGATATATTGTTATTAAAAAATATGTCATTCTGTATTGACAAGAAATCACTTTTAATGTACCAGAAAGCTCATTTATTCATGCATTCAAGATTTCTGTGGGAGAAAGTGTTTGGGTAAATAACAGAAGTGCATGATTTATTATTAACAAAAGATGGATGATTATTAATGCATAAATTAAATTTAGTTCCTGATGTGCTTTTGCATAAAACGCTTGTATTTTAAATGATGTCAGAGATGAGCTGTGTATTTAAAATCACGCTACAGTATCTAACAGATTTAATGCTGATGTTTCTGCTGTTATTTCAGGAGAAATATTTACAAGCAATAAAAGTGTTTTCAGGACCGCTGGATCACATTAAACTTGGTAAGAGTTACTTATCATTCTTATATTTCTAATTTCTGCTTTATATTTGTTTTAGAAAAATGATTTATTCATAAAACGTAACAATCTAGTTATCTTTGTGTCCATAGCTGTCAGACCTTACACAGAACCTCCATATAAAGACGACACAATGACGGTCACACAAGTTCCTCTTTTCTGTGAGTGTCAAACACATTGTATGTTGGACATTTATAAAGCTCGATCTAATCTGTTACTGTAAGAAGAAATGTTTTGTGTGTGTTATGTAAGCCGAGCGTAAGTTAGATGGTGGCAGGCGGTCCCCAAGCTTTGGTCGCAGCAGTAGTCCTAACAGCAGCGCCGGAGGGGGCCAGCGGGGGGCGCTCAAGAGACTGGAGGATTCAGAAGAAGATCAGACTGAAACATCTAACAGAAGATCAGTGAGTCCAGGTGAGAAGTTAAATCATTTATTTAACAGACCTTCTCATATCTCACATATTATTTCTCTTATTTATCATATTTTGTGTTTTTTTATGCGTTTTATTCATAAAGGCTGTATCAGAATCAGTGTTGGGGAAGTTACTTTAAAAAAGTAGTGTTTGCTCGTTACTCGTTACTTTTAAAAAAAGTAATCCATTACTTTACTTAGTTACCGCCTTTGGAAAGTAACTTTTTACGTTACTCGTTACTTTTACGTTACTTTTATGTTGCCTGACATTGGGCAGAACCCAATATGTTTCTAAATGTGTAGGCCTAAATAAAGTTATACTATGGAGGACAAAACAGGTATTTCTTTTGTGCTCTTTATTATAAAAAAGTAGGGCTGCACGATTAATCGTATTTTTATCATGATAACGATATGCGTGCCCCACGATTAATTAATGACAATCGTCGCGATTAATGTGCAAAGACCAAGCACAAAACACACGGTCTAGAATCAAGCAAAGTGTTTGTTATGGGCGGAGTCAGAGTAAATGGAGTGTTTCTTTGCAAGTGCAGTCTGTGTTAAGGTAGAAATACGTTACCATCATGAGATTTACAGTCATTCGAACATAATGGCAGAGCAACAAGAAGAAAGTGCAGAAATATGTATGTTTAATTCCCAAAAAGGGTCATATAGGCCTACTCCATTGTTTGGATATTTCGGATTTGAGGAAAGTGATGTTGATCAGGTAAGTCACGAGTCTTGTGCAAACTGTGCTCCTGTTCCGTCCAAACGTGAAATATCAAGAGTTTCAAAAGCTGAAGACAAGCCGCAACCATAAAAAATCCCCGACCATCCACGACACAGACAACAATAACGGATCGCGTATCATAAGTTAGCCAAGGATATGTGTCCAATAAGCACCGTGAGCAGCAAGGGGTTTAAAAAAATATTGCCACATAAAAGGCATATCTTGGGCATTTTTTATTAAAAAATGTTTTGTTTTTATTTTAGTTTAATTCTAATTTGATAAAAATACATATTAGAGCCCTGCATTTCAGCCTTTTTACGCCCATTGGGTCGGGTTTCGGACCAATTTTAGCATCACAGTTGATATGCGGCCAGGCCTCTGGATTTTACACCTTTATATATAATAATTTAATTAAAAAAAACGTTGAGACATTGATAAATTGTAAAAGAAAGACGTTTAACCTATTGCACGAGTCCACTACGCAAATTTAGAATGCACCTGTTGCAACGGTGTTTAGCGTCTCCACCAGCAGCAGGACCTTCAGTGCATCGGGGAATATGGAGAACTGAATAAAAACTTAAATACTGTGCATAATCTATAAAAGACGACTTTCGGTAGTCATGTAAAAAATGCGGTGTAAAGCCTTGAATTTTAATTGATGCATAGCGAATGTGTAAGGTAAAACAACCTGCATGTTTATTTCGTTTCATGTTTATTTCGTTTTGTTTTGATTCATTATTTTTCTGCACGTCTGCGAGCAACAAAGCAGCCCCCCTCCGCTTTTAAAAAAATAGTGTGTTGATAATAAACATTTAAACTAACATTGTTATATGCTGAAAATAAATATTTTATATAGATGTTATTGTAGGCAAGTGAATTGTTGATTTGAGAGGCTCATTTGATCAAACAAGTCGTCAACATGACGTTAGCTGTCGGCCGCTAACCGCTTGGTCAGTATCAAAAACCTTAATTTAACAAACAAAAAAGGCTCTAAAATAAATAAAAGATATTTTATAATTTTGACAGTTAAAACTGAACTGTTTTAATTGCTGCAATAGTCGTACAGCTGTAAGGAATCTGTGTAAGGAGTTATTTTTGTTATTTCTGCGGATTTCTTTTGCAAAATCTATGCGGAATTTTGCGCAATTATTTTAAATGTTTTAAGAAGATCTAAGAGAATGGGAGCTGTGGATATTACAAAACAATAAAATATTTTATAATATAGGCCTATAAAATGTATATAATATTATATACATGGCTGTAAAGTGTAATAAAAATACTGAAGTAAATAGAAGTTCTTCACTAAAAGAATGATCGTATTTTTAATCGTGATCAAAAGTTTGAGCAAAACAATCGTGATCATAATTTTTCCTGTGATCGTGCAGCCCTATAAAAAAGTATCAATAAGTTCCTTAGGAACAACATGGTAACCTCAAAATGAGTCATATGTCTCAAAATAAATTTATCTGAAAATCTGTTTCTTCTGGGGGTAAGCACAAGACCTACCAGGCTGAACAGCCTTTCCACTAGTGCACTGGATGGTGCAGGGCCGGCCCTGGCCAATTTGCTGCCCTAGGCAAGATTTCACCTGGTGCCCTTTAGAATCACAGAATCACAATTGTGTTCCAATTATTTTGTTCATAACTTACACAGAAACAAACTGCACAGCTTTGTCTTCTTTATTTTGAAAATATTTTGGAAACACACACAAACACATACACACAATACCCTGTTACTCAGGCATTTGATCTTGACATTGTTAAAATCTTGTCTTTTTTACATGTTTTAACACTGTACATTTAACTTAAAATGTTTAATTGTGTACAAGAAAACAGCTCTTATTAATGAATTATTAGTAGCATGTTGTAGTGTCTCGGGAGATTGTGCTCATTGTTAAATAGCTTTGTGGCTATACTGCACTGAAGCGGCAGTTTAAAATATAAACCCAGAATTCAGCGAACGTCAAGAACAAGATAAAAACAATAAGGCCAAGACGCGGGATTTAAATTACGTTACACGGACCATGTATAAATTTCAATGTTTCTGGACAGAAATACCAACTTTGTCTGGTATTAATAAGCTGCACATTGGAGTGCTGGCTGCTCCCCGCGGTGCTGAAGACGCGTGATGGCACATATACACAGATATCTACGTGCAATCTATTGGAAAGTGGAGGAGTCATTAGTTGGGTTAGTAAAATAACGAAATTACAGCTTTTAAATATAAGAAAAAAAGTTTTTTTTTTGTAAAGAGATATTTTTTTAAGTTTAAAAGTGCAGAACTCTTCTCAAGGGGAAGAAAGCTATACTTTTCCCCTTACGTGCAACCTATCGGAAAGCCCAGATGAGTTAGTTGGGTTAGTAAAATAATGAAATTATAGATTTAAGTACAAAATAGTATTTATATAAAGAGAGATATTGAAAAAAAAGTGCAGAACTCTTCTTAAGTGGAAGTAATAAAGTAAAATAACGAATAATAATTATATAATAACGAATAATAGTTTCCAATAGGTTGCACGTAAATATCTGTGCTGCCACCAGACTCCGTCCGAGCGCGTCTTCAGCACCGCGGCCAGCACTCCAATGCGCAGCTTATTAATACCAAACAAAGTGAACAAGTTGGTATTTCTGTGCAGAAACATTGAAATTTAAACATGGTCTGTGTAACATTATGTAAATTCCGCATCTCTGTCTGATTGTTGTTTCTGTTTTCTTGTTCTTGACGTTCGCTGAATTCTGGGTTTATATTTTAAACTGCTGCTTCAGTGCAGTAAGCCACAAAGCTATTTAACAAGCACGATCTTCCGAGATACTATGCTAAGATACAATTAATACAAAACGAAATTCACTTCAAACGGAGTGGGTAGACATGATTTTGACCACTTTATTAAGTTTGTTTTCGTAGAAACCTTTCTCTAAAGTGAATTTCGTTTTGTATTAATTGTATCTTAATTTCAATCAATGTTTTATCAACCAATTGCTTGAATTTAATAAATAAGAAATAAATAAAAGAAAACGATTTAGTTCTATATTTATGTTTAAAAAAATTTATTTCATTTAAACATAAATATGAAGCTGAATCGTTTTCTTTAATTTATTTCTTATTTATTAAAATCAGGCAATTGGTTGATAAAACATTGATTAAAATTAAGATGCCTCCATCCCTCAAAAGTTAGCGTCAGCTGCTTCTTGCTTGCCATGATTTCTTTGCAGACTGATACGAGCCTCTGTCATGTGTGTGGACCTTGTGACTATTGCGCAAGCGCGCAGATGGCAGTGTCGCTGTCAAATCTAACCAAAATTTGATTTATTTTACAGATGGCAGAGGAAACGTTACTAGAGATTCGTCGGTCGTTGTGGCTTATGTCTGTAAGGTCAGCAAAAATATTATATTAACCATACTGATTTACAAATAAAATGCAGGAATCTCATTTGCTTAAAATACATTTTAAAGTCCAGGTAATATTTAATTTTTTACTTTTTTTTCAAAAACATGTTATATGTCAACCTTATTATTTTTTCAGTTGCATGCAAAGAAAGGAAACTTCCTGGCACTGAAGGCTAAAGAGATGGGTCTGCCAGTGTAAGTCTGTGATATCTGTGTGTTTATAATAATAAAACACAACACATTAATATTAATTCAGTCTTTTGGTTTCTCTGTAGAGGTACAGCCGCCATTGGACCCATAATAGAAGCTCTGAAAGGAGGAAAAACTATAACACATGATGGGAAAGAGGTGACGCTGCTACATGGACATATGTCATTATTTTAGCCACTGTACTTTGCCACTTTTTTTCCTGCTTTTATTAATGTAATTTAAAGCTGCTTTGAAACAATTAAACAAAAGCACTAAATAAATAAAATTTAATTGAATATGTAATCCGGTTTGTGAAATCCAGGCTCTCATAATCTATTCATGACAACTCCCATCAGTCCACATCATTATGCTGCAGCCATTGTTGTTGTTTAGCGACCTCTAGTGGCTAAAATTATATATTGCGTTTTAAACACAATACATTTGATAACTTTTGAAATTTGTGTAGTTTATTCCATTCTATCTTTCATCCATTAAGTGAACAGCTCTTATTATAAATAATCCAGATTCAAATGCAGATTATTACATTTTGGTGTGAATATTCCTTTGCTTTAATGTTTTTAAACATGCATCATCTATAACCCTGTGCTGTGTGTTTCAGATTCGACCTGAGGAGCTGTGTACTCCATCTGATCCTGGACCTGTGTTTGTAGTGGTCGACTGTCCATCAGATGAGTTCATACAGCCGCTCTGCACCAATCAGATACTCCAGAGGTGAGGAGATACTGTTTTTATGAAGTAACACATTTAATATATAGATCAGTGATATTACAAAGTAGTGGGAGATCCCAGCTTGAATCTATGGAGAAAGAAACCAAGCCACTGACAAAATGTCATGAACAGATTGACATGGTCTGCTTAAAAATTAAAAATCTTCTGGAAAAAAAACTGAGCTAGACGAAATGTATTTATAATTAGACAACATATCACGTCACAGGTTGTCCTACGCTGCAAAAAATGACTTTCTTACTTAGTATTTTTGTCTTGTTTTCAGTAAAAATATCTAAAAATTCTACATGAGCAAAATGACCTAGGAAAATAAGTCAAAAAATATAAACCTTAAGTAAATTAGTGCTTAAAACAAGCAAACAAAATCTGCCAATGGAATTTGAAAAATGTTCCTGAAATAACTTACTCAAAAACACCTAATTCAATAAAATTTGTCTTATTCCATTGGCAGATTTTTTTTTGCTTGTTTTAAGCACAAAGTCTCTTACATTTTATATTTTTTGTTTAAAAACTAGACTTTTTTTCCTAGGTCATTTTGCTCATCAAGAAAATACCTCTTAATTTAAGAATTTTTAGATTTTTTTTTACCAAAAACAAGACAAAAATACTAACTAAGAAAGTCATTTTTTGCAGTGTGGGTACCTGTATATAAACATTTTATTGAGGACATAAATAATTTTCAGAAAGCGCAAGTCTTTCTGTTTTACATTGGAAACAAAGAAATAAAAATTTTCGTAACGTAGCTTCACCTTTGTAATTATGTAGTAGCGACCTCTAGTGGTGAAAATCCTACAAATTGTGTCTTTAATTGAATTAACATCCTAAAGTCTCAGAAAAACTTTATACAATTTTAGTAGATTACAATCTTTCTAAGAGGACACTAAATATTGTATTCTTTACTTATGCTATATATTTGTATAATATTCCTGTTTTCTGTGTTTTTCCATGTATAGCTATTTTGAAACAATGCAACAAAAGTGCTACATAAATAAATTAGAATTTAATTGATTAATTTTTTTATTTTGGTTGTTGACATCTAGTTAAGTTTAAAAGTAAAACCTCAAGTAGTCTTTCTTTAATTAATAACTGAGTTTTTTGCATTGTGTGTACAGATATCAGACGGGTGGATCTGAGGACGCGGCCGCTCTTGTGGTCCACATGACACCAGAATCGGTTTTAAACACAGATCAGTACAAGAGATGGATGGAGAGGTACATCTACAGATTAACATGTTATGATCTGAGCTGCAGGTTGTGATTGAGATCATGATGTGATGGTTTTTGTCTCTCAGGTTTCCCAGCAGTACTGAACATCTGATGATGAACGAGCAGAGCTTCACGTCACACAACACTCGCAGTCTTAAACTACAGACACAACTCAACCTCATTCATCCTGACATCTTTCCTCAACTTAAACTCTACAAATCAAAAGTACAAACAACACTTCTCAACATCTCACTATTACACTACTGACATTCAGCTAATTAGCTAAAGTATTTTTTTATCTCATGTATGTGGTATAAAGTTCAGTTAGTTATAGATGTTTTTGTTTAATATTGATGTTTTTATTTATTTAAATATTTAATGCGTGTTTTTCCCGATTAAATGTTTTTATTTGAATATTTGTTTGGTGGCAATTTACAATAAGGTTATATTAGTAAACATTAGTTAATGCATTACGAAGCAAGAATGATCATTTTTCAGCATTAATGATCTTTGTTCATGTTAGTTAATGTTAAAACAGTTATGGTGCATTAACAAATGTTTCAATGTTTGATTTTAAACTGAACTAATATTAATAAATGATGTTGAAATATTGTTTATTATTAGTTCATGTTTATGTAATGCATTAACTAATGTGAACAAATACAACTTGATTGTAAAGTGTTACCATTGATTTAATGTGTGTAATAATTCTGTGTGTTGTAGGAGTCTCCAGCGTCTCTTCATGTTTCGAATGTCAGAGCCGAATGTCTGCTAAAGTTTCAACTTCGGCCCAAACTGGAGTGGCAAAGGTTAGTTCAGCTTATTGGCTCTTTTATAAAGGATTTTTCTGGTAATAATCTGAGTTAAGATCTATAAACATGTGTAAGATGTTATTATGGTAATATAGAGTTGTCCCATGGTTAAAGTAAAGCAAACAGAAATCATGGTATTATGGTACTAAGTCTGTACCAGAGGGTTTAATAGCATAAATATAAAGCTTGTGTTTTAAAGTTTCTAGATTAATGTTATCTACAAAAGATGTATTATTTTCTCTGGTAACATTCCTACGGTTTTAGAGCTTCAACAATTTAAACAACTTCTTGCCGTATTGTCCCGAATATAAGATGACTCCCCATTTTTAACTCTTTCGCCGCCATTGACGAGATATCTCGTCAATTAAGAGAAAACGCTTCCCCGCCAATGACGAGATTTTCCGTCTTTCCGCAATACCGCTATTATCCACCAGGTGGCGCACTTCCGCAACTTATACAACCCGGAAGTAGCGCCTCACGTGAAAGAGAAAGAATTCCGTGTATGTTTTAAAGATCGCTCTGCATCTGATCTCTATCAAAAGTCCTTCGCAAAAATGGAATTATCTCAGCTTTTTTCTTAAAATTTGGTGTTTTTGAAGAAACCTACACATATTTGAGAGGTGATAAAAAGAGAACCAATGAAGGTAGGATGAAACGTTTTTTGTTTGAAAGCCGAGGGTCTGTTCTTTCATCGATATATTGTTTGTTTATATATTTAAAGAAGAACATTTTCTGGAAGGCATTAAACTTTTGTGAAAATCATGAAAAACGCTGGTGCTGGCTGGCAACTTATTTTAAAAACGCTGGCGGGGAAAGAGTTAAAGTGAACCTTTTGGAAAAATGCTTTTTTGAAGGTCAACTCTTGTATTTTATAAAGAAAATGCTTTAATTTGAAAAATACTTTTTATAAGTCAAAGGGGACAATTTAGGCTTCCCACATTCTTCAATTCTTTATATAACTTGCAGTCCATCTGGATTTAATAACAATTAGCCTAGGCTGTTCATTAGGGTGGTCCTTATAATGGGTCAAAATTTCTTTTTTTTAAATGTTCAACTCTAATCCCCTAAATGTGTTAGGATATCGATAAAAACACACTCTGGAACATTTTGAATTGTTTTTGAATACAATTTTGAATACAATACACTGCAAAAAAATGACTTTCTCACTTAGTATTTTTGTCTTGTTTTCAGTAAAAATATCAAAAAATTCTTAAATTTAGATGCTTTTTCTTGATGAGCAAAACGACCCAAGAAAATAAGTCTAGTTTTTAGACAAAAAATATCAAATTTCAGTGATTTTGTGCATAAAACAAGCAAAAAAAATCTTTAACATTTTTCTTAAACACTAAATTCAAGAAAAATTAGCTTACAACATTGGCAGATTTTTGTTGCTTGTTTTATACACAAAATCACTTACATTTGATATTTTTTGGTCTAAAAACTAGACTTATTTTCTCGGGTCGTTTTGCTCATCAAGAAAAAGCAACTTAATTTAAGAATTTTTTGAGATTTTTACTGAAAACAAGATAAAAATACTAAGATTTTTTTTTTTTTAAATAATTTTTTGCAGTGTAGAGGTTGCTCAAAGCCTTTGAATATTTTAGAAATCACATATTTTTGCAAAAACTGTACCATTTAAAAACGCACAACACATAAAACTTGCTTCTTGGAGGGTAACTTTGTTCCAGTTATTTCAGTCTCTTCTGATCCGAGTAACTATATAGCGGACTTGCTTCAGCCATTGTCTCAGTGTATATTGTGCTTCATTCACATTGAAGCTTTCTTAAAGACATATCACAACTAAAACAGGAGTTTTAATTGCATGGAGCATGCTCAAATAAGTCCATTGCTGCCTATAAGTATATACTATTAGACAATTATACATGCTAGCACAAAGTTTCACAAAATATGCCAATGTGTTAAACTTCAAAGGTCTTGAGCAACCTCTAAATATTAATTAATATATATTTTTTAATTTATTTAAACATAATGGTGGGGTGAAAGCATGAACTTTTAAAACTTGAAAAATACGGACCACCCTACTGTCCATCTTATTGTGAAAAAACCTGTAGTTAATCAGGTTGCTTCAGTCCAATTTGTTTACGTGTATTTGGCGCCACCTACCACATTTTTGCAGGTGTACAGTATGATTGACATAATCATCTCTAGAGCTCAAATATATGACAACATCTTTATTGAGAGGCATTTCCATAAAAAAATGTAATCTTATATTCGTAACAATATACGATACATGAAAAACGTTCATTCCCTCTTTTTGCTTCTGTGTGTGTTTGTGTGTGTGTGTGTAGAGATGCCATCCCGTCCTGTGACACTGAAGAGTTTTTAAAGGAGGCCACTGAAGTGCCAAATTTCTTACAGGAGGTTGAGGAGTGCAGGAGGTTTCAGTCGTCTGCGTCTGTTTCTGTGTCTGGTGAGATTTTGACTGCAGCGGGGTTGAAAGTTTTGGGATTAGAAGAAAAATTTCAGATGACGTGAAATCTGTAGATCTCATTTTCTGTCTGTGAGAATGTGTTGGATTAAAGAAGAGTAACTTTATCAAGAATTGTGAGACATAGAAACACTACATTACTCATCATCAGGGTAATTAGTGAAGCACTAAACCAGCTTTTATAGCTGTTGATAGTTAATATTGGGATAAAGTTGTGTTTTGGAAAAGCATGGTTGGTAATGTCATGTACACTGGATACAAATAAAATTTTGACCTCAAGGCATTATTATGAAATCTAGAGAGTTTCTGTATGTGATCATTTTGCTGATTTCATCTGATTCCAAGATGTTTATTGTATTATTGTGTTTCTGTCCTGTTAAAGCTGAACGGTTTCCCGAGATCTTGTTTTTGGGCACCGGCTCGTCTCTGCCGATGAAGATCAGAAATGTCAGTGGAACTTTAGTGAATATCAGGTATTATTGTTTCCAATTGTTTTCAAGCACCAATTTTTCAGCTGGTGGTGTTTTTTTTTTTTCGCTTTCGATGCTCAGCGCTGAACGCCCAGAGTAAAAAAAAAATCAACTTTGGGTGAAACGCTGAGCTCAACAAACCAGCTCATCGTTTAGTCATTTAATCATCCCCTATGTCAGATGACGCTCAAAACCTGCCCAATGGCCAAGCGTCGGCTTGATGTGTACCAAGGTTTAAATAGCCAATGAGCA
Organism: Paramisgurnus dabryanus; assembly: GCF_030506205.2. Taxonomy (NCBI): domain Eukaryota; kingdom Metazoa; phylum Chordata; class Actinopteri; order Cypriniformes; family Cobitidae; genus Paramisgurnus; species Paramisgurnus dabryanus. The sequence goes on from NC_133339.1 coordinate 10,272,845, forward strand.
CAGATGTACCAACGCCAGTTAAATTTAAAATTGTGTAGAAATCGTTTTATTATTTTGGTTTTAATTATCACTGAATTAAAGGTGCATTGTGTAACTTTTTAGAAGAATCTCTTGACAGAAATGCAATATAATATAAAAGTATAAAGATAATGAGCTGTATTGTTTTTTTTTTATCTTACAATGAGTCGCTTTTATCTTCATACACCGCGGGTCTCCTTACATGGAAATCGTCATTATGTTTCTACAGTAGCCCTAAATGGACAAACTGCCCTACAGAGCGTGATTTGTCAATATGTTCACTGCAAAAAATGATTTTCCAGAATTTTTTTTAGTATTTTTGTCTTGTTTTCAGTAAAAATATCTACAAATTCTAACATTAAGATGCTTTTTCTTGATGAGCAAAATGACCCAAGAAATTAAGTCTAGTTTTAAGGCCAAAAATATCAAATTTAAGTGATTTTGTGCATAAAACAAGCAAAAACAAATCTGCCAATGGGGTAAGCAAACTTTTCTTGAATTTTTTTTGAATTTAGTGTTTAAGAAAAATGTTCAAGATTTTTTTGCTAACCCCATTGGCTGAAATCACTGAAATTTATATGTTTGGTCTAAAAACTAGACTTATTTTCTTGGGACGTTTTTACTTATCAAGAAAAAGCATCTTAATTTAAGAATTTTTCAAGACAAAAATACTAAGAAAAGTTTTGCTTGAAAATCATTCAATTTGCAGTGTTGTTTCAGACGATTTGTCGTGTTTGTCCTGTGGTGGCTACCGTAGCTTCTCTCTGCATTTCGTAAGGGAGGGGTGAGCTGTGGACTGAGCTGTTGGTTGCAATTCACAATCTCACCACTAGATGTCGCTAAAGATCTACACAGTGGACCTTTAAATCATTTGTGCAATATTGCAGTGTTCTCATGCCATTTGTCGCAGTTACACCAACACCCCTCAAAGGTGGTAAAATCACCACACACTGTTTGTGTTATATAACCCTGCAGATGTAGTTGTGTTTATTGTGCGTCTGTGCATGACTGATCCTCTCTCTGCTTTTCAGCTCATCTCAGTCTCTTCTGTTGGATTGTGGTGAGGGGACGTTCGGTCAGTTGTGTCGTCACTATGGCGATGATGTGGATGAGATCCTCTCAAAACTCTCCACTATCTTTGTGTCTCACCTGCATGCGGATCATCACACGGTGAGGTCATCATAATCACCTGCCTGTTTATCATAAACCAATACATGGCTCTCTGGAATACTGCATTGTGATTGGTTAATCACAGCATTTAGATATTTTTATATAACAATCCACATTTTTGTTACAACTATTTGCTAGATTTCATATTACTATTCATTAATAATATTTTTATTTCTTTTTTTATTTAAAATTGTGTTTATTTGTGATTGTCATGACTTACTGATATTTCTTTATTTTTTTGGTCCACTCAGGGTTTGATTCATTTATTACTGGAGCGAGAACGAGCATTGGTTTGTACTTTGTACATTTTTTTAGATCAATTTTGTTATTGTTTAATATACATTTGTATATAAAATAATCACATTGTGTTGTCTGTAGAAAAATTTAGGTAAAGCCTTCAGTCCCGTGTACCTGATCGCACCTGTCCAGGTTATGACCTGGTTAAACCAATACCACGACTATTGCCAGGAGATACTCAGCCATATAAAGTACGACTTGATTTTATCTTCATCTTTCTCCTTCCTGTTTATGTCTGTGATGTTTTTTGAGCATGTTTGTTTGTTTGTTTGTTTTTGATGCTTTCAGTATTATCCCATCAAAGTTCTTGTGTGACGGCGCAGAGACGCCGAAAGTCAAAACCAAATCCTTCATTCAGGCCGTGCTGAAGAAGAACGATCTACTCAAGGTCTGTATGAATCGAAACCATTGACTTCCATTTATCTGCATGTGAATGCATCAGACCGAAAATTAGGGCTGTATGATAAATCGCATACGATTGTCACACATCTCTTCAGTAAAGCCGGTTCATTGACTAGTAGTAGCTGCTTTCAGATTGACCGGCATTTACTACAAAGAGCCGTAGTTCACTGAAAAACTAGGCAATATCGCATTCATAACCGCATTCAATTTATCATGCAGCCCTACCGGAAGTGCTCGTGCGAAGATGTTTTGCATTTCGTTGCATACAAAAGTTCAAGTCTGACGAACTCTTACCTGCGAATAGAGAATTGGTAAGTCATAGCGTGACCTTTCTTTACTGAGAAGTAAAGATGGGTAAAGCGCTTCCCTTTCATATTCGCAGCTAGTGCTGTGTATCAGCAGGAATCTGGCGATACGATACATTTCGGTTCTGTAAGCAGGCGGTATATTGGGATATTTCTTATTTTGGGAATAGATAGGATATCATTTTAGGAAAGGTGTCATCAAGAACACAACACCATATGCAAACCTTGGCAAGTACTTCCTGTCACTCTTGTAGTTTAGAAATAAGAAGACTGCTATCTAGTGATTGGATGTAAACTTAAAACGAACAAGTGCCATGACTCTTGTATGATTCAAACAAACAGACAAAAAATCTATATTGCGTTTTTAAGAATCGATGCAGTATCATCAATTAAAATATCTCGATGCACACACATATCGATATTTTCTTGCACTCTTATTCACAGCGACGTCTGAAAAATATTTGGATGCTCAAAGTCTAGTGTGTTCGCCCCAATAATAGTGACTGATGGAAAATATATTGCCTAAAATTTGGTTTATTTGAGGTTATTGGATCAGACTGAAACTTTGCCTTGTTAACTGATTAACATAAGACTAAGTTAGTTCCTTCTGTATCGGTTTCAAATCTTAAAGGTGCCAAAGAATGCATTAAAATAATGTTCAATTGTTCTCTGATGTCTACATAAAAGATATGTGGCTTTATTAAGTGATAAAAATACCTTAGAAATGTTTTAAATATTTATTTACAACCCTCTGATTTCTCTCTATAAAGAAAAGGGCTTTTATTACCTTATTTGGAAGGGTCATGAATAATAATGTTGAGCTCTGCTCTGATTGGCTGTTTCACAGTACGACTCATGTCAGTCTATAGCTGGTAGCTCTTAAAGCAAACAAACCTTATTAGTTTTAGCTTGTATTAGACGTAGATAGAGATTTTGTGTAATTATCAATTATTTGGAGATTGTTAATGGACATTTCTGATTGGTAAGTTTGTGTTTTTTTTTTCAGTATGGACCTGCAAAACGTAACTGTAACGTAAATAGTAGAACTTCAACCTAAATGCTAGCATATAGCATAGGGATGGGCAATAATTTGCATGCGATATCATGCGCATCTCGTCAGTAAAGCCGGTTCCTATATTAGAAGTAAATCGCCATCAGCTGCTTTCAAATAGCCTGGGTTTCCCCATGCTACCTTGCGTGCAAATTTATTCACACTGCAAGTCTAGCATGGAAACTATGGACCTATAGTAGGAAACCAATTACAGAACGGGGAGGGAGCAGAAAGATGATGATGTCTATGTTACACACTGATTGGCTATGAGCTACGTACAGACATTTTTGACATTTGTAGCGCCCAATAAACGGCTCTGGGGGTTCGTAAACTACACATCAAATACGAGAAAATGAACTCGTTCCCAGACCACATCTCATTCTCTATGAGACTGTGTGGTAAATGGCGCTCCATCTGAAAGCTAGCCTGGCTAACACCAGACCAAAGTCGTAGTTCGCTGACAAGCTGGTCCATATCGCATACATATTGAAGGCAATGTGTCTGCAATAATTAATGCGAAATTGTCCTGATTATCAGTGAACTACGGCTTTGTGTAGTAAATGCCGCTCCATCTGAAAGCAGCTGATGGCGATTAACTTCTAATCAAGGATCTGGCTTTACTGACGAGATGCGCAATGACAATCACATGCAATTTATTGCCCATCCCTAATATAGCATTAACTAGTATATAGCATTAACTAGCATATAGCGCTAACTCGGCAGTAACAACTTTGTTTTTAGCCTTGTAACGACACTGTACTTAATTGAATGTGTTATTTAATGCTGGGGCGTAACGTCACAGCTGGTGTTATGTTGAGATTGGTCTGTTTTCCAGCGGTCTTTTGCATGTCATGTTCGAGGCTCATGATATGTCATTACCATGTACAGAACCCATTTAGTACAGCATGTGTGTTTTTGTGTGTGTTTGTGTAGTTTCGGACGTGTTTAGTTCGTCATTGTAAGAACGCGTTTGCCTGCAGTTTGACGCATCAGTCGGGTTGGCAGCTTGTGTTTTCTGGAGATACGATGCCCTGCGATGCTCTCGTTAATATAGGTATGTAACACACACATGCACATCTCTGCTGAATCACATATCAAACTATATTGACTATGATTTTAACCATAATTTAATAATATGTGACTCTGTCAATGAAATTCAGGTTTATTAAGGTATGATATTAGATATTATCATATACCGTATTGTCCCAAATATTTTTTTTCCACAGAAATGCCTCTCAATAAACAATGTTGTCATATATTGTCATATATTCGAGTTCTAGACGATTTCATGTCAATCATACGTACATCCACTAAAATGCGGCAGGTGGCGCCAAATACACATAAACAAGTTGGGCTGAAGCAACCTAATTAACTACAGTTGTTTACAGTAAGGCAGACTTTTACTGTTAATGAAAAATTAATAGGCTAGTACGGCTACACAGGGAACTACACTAACCTTTTCCACTGGTGGCACTTGCGCTACCAACTTTTTCAGTTACTGGTGCAAAATATGATTTGGTCGCACATATTTTTTTCAAGTTATATTAAGGCGCTCTGGATAATAATGAACAATAATGAAACTGTATTGCATACAGATATGCTTTTTATTTTACTTGCCATCTTTTAAACCACATGCCGCCTTGTTTTCTTAAACGTTGCAGTGTTTCCCACAGATCTGAAATTTACTTGGTGGTGGTAGCCGGTGAAAAGGGCAATTATTACCCACTGACAAATAATGGTCTACTATACATGTGATGTAGAACTAATAATGTGTGACACAACACAATACTTTGATTCATTGAAAATTAATATTAATTTCACATTATATTTCATCAATCTAACCACCCCAAACTTTCTTTGCCATTAACAAAGCTGACACTGTTTGTCAAAGCACCACGAAAAGACTTACTGTTTTTGCACTGATATATGAAGCAATTAGACCCCTTTTATCAAACTCAATATAATACAATACTATGTATAGTATATTAGTAGACAGTGCAGGTCTATAGATTATAAATGTGACTGATGTTATAATGGTTATAATTTCTATTAGATAGGCACTTTTACTGCTTTTGCTCTATCTTTCTATTTCTCTCTTGCCGATTTAAAAAGCTTAATCCACTCATTATTTCAGATTTAAAAGTGTTCTTGCTGTCCTGGTGACAGACTTTACATTGCTTTGCTCGTTCAGTGCAATTGGCTTGACATTAGCATTGCTTTTTGCTACAATCTCTGTCCAAACTTAATATGGATATGGTTTTAGAAAATATATGGTTTATTAATAATAAGATTATTAAAAAAATGTGAGAAAGAAAATGCAGCGCGTGGTCGTAACAAGAACCATCGCCATAGAAACCGGAGGCACGCTGAATCTGCACTCGAGCTTTAGCGCGGTAGCGCTCATGGACGTTTTCCGATCGACTCGGGTTATAAACACAACATTAATCAGACTTGGGACCCAAAGTAATTAAACTAGGACCTAACCGGACACGACAAACCATTTAAAATATAAACCCGGAACCATACGAGTCCCGCGTCCTCAGTGAAGAAAGCCTCTGCTCAAGTTCAGAAACAAGGAAGACACTGCGCTTGCGTCGCGTCCCATCCAATTCAACAGCTGAGCACGCAAACGCACACTGATAGGGAGAGACACGACGTGCTTTCACGCAAAATGAAGCCAACGTGTTGATGGCTCAGAGCACGTTATAAAACGTATTCTTAAGATCCACATTTCTGTTTTAATAAATGCTCATAGTAAATCATAGCATATTGTCTAAAACATTAGGTAGCACATTTGCGACCCATTAAAAATTAGGGTCGCAACGGCAGTTCAAAAGGTCGCATATGCGACCATTTTGGTCGCAGTGTAGCTCCCTGCTACATGTTATGAGATGGACAACAGGCCAATTGTTATTAAATTCAAATGCACTGTAGGTTATATATGGTAGTGTATGCCAAAGTATTAAAGAATGTGGGGAACCAAACTTGTCCCTTTTGATTTATGAAAAGTATTTTTTAAATTAAAGTTGGTATTTGAAAAAGAATTTTTCCACGCTATGAAAAGGGGGATCGTCTTATAATCAGGGACATTATGGTAAATGTCAATTACTAAATACTCCTCAGTCATCATCATGATCATAAAACCTTCATTAGTTCATAAGTAAAGAGTCTGTGTAAATGTGAATGAATCAGTGTAGTGTACTGCTTACAGATCAATATGAATGAATGCTGTGTTTAAATGCTGCTTCCTGTCTTTATCAGTGATGTCATCGATCACTTAGAGCAGGGGTTCCCAAACTTTTTTTCCTGGGTACCCCCTTCTATGTCCCAACCGGGTTGGCGCACCCCCAATCCCCATTTAAAAAAAATCCAAAAAAGCTTTATTTTCTCACCATAAATACTCATGTTTAATCATGCGCAAATAACCAAGGGCCGGTTGCACTAGCCGGACGTTAAGAAGTTGGGTGTAATAGTCCTACGTCGGGCTTAGCTACGTCCAACATTGTGAAAAATATTTACGCCTATTGCACCATCTGAAACTACGCTCAGCGTAGATGATGCGCGCCCCCGTGTATGCGTTTAACCACTGTGATATTTAGAGGCTGTTTACACTTGGCATTAACATGCGTTTTCGTCGATCGGATCACAAGTGGACGACGTTAATGCCAGGTGTAAACGGTGTTCAAAACGTTTTGAACGCGTCCACTTTCGACCACTTTCAACCACATTCAGAGGTAGTCGAAACCACTTTCGATCGGATCGCTTTGGAGTTGCGGAACGCAATGTGGTTGAATGCGTTCGAACTGCCACATGCGACCGCCTTCTCTCCGCCCATTTATCTAATCTGAGGTATTAAACACTAATTTTACGTCTTTTTTGACTTCTGCCGTGAACATACGGTGAACAGCGCTATTTTTAGCCTTTCATTGATAAAACTACTGCGGGGTGTTCTCCGTAGTTTCGTTTTGAAAGCGTGAAAGTTGCGCGATCCTATTTCATCAATTGCGCTGAAAATTCAGAGAAAGCTCCAACATATAAACGTACAAAACACCGTGCAGCATGTTTACTTACTAAACAAGCTGCGGGCTCCGACATAATATAAGTTCGCGTCCATATAAACTCATAATTACTCCCGCTCGCGTTTGAATGACAGCAGAGAGACTCGCCCCCCGTCTCACAGACCACCCCCTCACAGTATTCAGGACAGATGCGGTCGAAAGTGGACAAAAGAGACGGATTTAAATACCAGGTGTAAACGCAATGTGTCTCTCTCGTCCACTTGTGATCCGATCGATGAAAACACATCTTAATACCAAGTGTAAACAGCCCCTTAGACGCCATTCGAGTTTACTATGGTAAAAAACGTACACTTACTGCCGTCAGCTAATAGATGACATATGAGAGGTTTCCTCATGTTTACCAGTGCGTCACGTGCAGACCCATCAAACACATTAACGAAAGCCTTTACTGTTCGCACAAAAGGTGTATAATAGTTTGCAGATTCATTATAACAGCTCAAGTTTCAAACAAAATTAAATGAAAGCTTTTAATAAGTTCTCTACAGTAAGTATTTATGTATTTTATTATATAATTCATTGGCGGTCTCTTAACCATGCATGAAAACACATTGCTCGCGTATCCTGTGCCCATGTCTCGTCACATTTCATTATTTCTATTTTTGCCATAAAAAAGTCTCTCTCTCTTGGTCCCTCTCCTCCTTCGTGACTAACAACTTTATCATAAGACGTCCCACATGACAGTTTCCCTGATTTCAGTCAGTTAAGCATATTTATAATATATATGGAATGAATGAAACGAGTTGGCACGCATATAGCGGCTGCAGTGCATAACAGAAGAGCAGTGCGTAGAAAAAGACAGCAGCTGTCTTCTACGTTTCTATCAAAAACTAATAAATTATAGTTTTTTATTTAAAATAAAAGCGATTACAAAGGAAATGTTTACTGTTCATTTTTTTTTATTGTATGAAAAATCCCACTTAAAGAAACAGACCGCCATTACATTTTTCCTCTCGCGCACCCCCTGGTGGCAGCTCGCGTACCCCTGGGGGTTCGCGTACCACACTTTGGGAATCCCTGACTTAGAGTCACTGAATCCGGTTTAATGATTCTTAAGGGAGGATGTTTAGTCTGAATCCCCTTTCAGAAAGCTGGACTTGATTTCTTTTGATCTTTAGGACAAAGCTTTTGTTGTCTCAGCAGTTGTTGGGCCGCAGGAGTTCTCGTGATTGATTTCTAGAGGAAAAATAAAGTGTGTGTGGATGAGGTTTTTACAGTATCACTCTCATTTATCTGTGTTTGGTGTTTGTGATTCATCTCATGGTGTGATGGTTTGTTCCCAGGAAAAAATGCAACACTTCTGATTCATGAAGCCACACTGGAAGATGGGATGGAGGAGGAGGCGTTAGAGAAAAGACACAGGTACATCAACACAAACACACACACACACACACACACACACACACACACACATTTTAGCACACAGGCACAGGTGCATTTTCAAACTTTTGGTCAGCTGAACCCCCTTTGACCTACATTATTTATTGGAAGTACCCCCTGAGATTTTAAGTAAATATTTCCATATTTATGTTTCATTCATTTTAAAGTTAGTATCAGAATATTTAACATAGTTATTGTTATTATTACCTGTTATTGGACCTTCATCAGGAAATATTTTTTTATTGGTATTATTACACATATCTGTCCATTTTGCATAAGTTCTGAGTTTTCTGATATATTGCAGAGTTGTGTTATGGTCACATGACATGCAGATTATACCAATAAAATATATATTTTGTTAGTGTTTTATTTATTTTTTAATTATTTATTTAATTGTAATAAATAATTTTTAATCAACTCACGAACCCCCTGCAATTCCCCCACGAACCACCAGGGGTCTGCAAATCCCAATTTGGAAACTGTGCATTAATGATAAACTCATCGCAAAATGAAACATTTCCCCTTATGTACTCACCTTTTTTTTTTATACCTTACCCTTGTGTTGTTTAACAACTGATGGCTTTCATTTTTTTTTTATTTTTAGAAGTTTTGTTTTTGTTTTTCTGGTTTTGATGGGATTGGACTGTGACAAGATTTTCTTAAGTATCAAAAGGAAACAAAATGCCATGAAATAACTTTACGTGCTGTATATTCCAAGTGTCTTGAATGAAAAAAAAAAAAACGGGTTTTGTTAAAACAAATTTAAAAAACAACATAAACATAAAAACACAAACAAACATTAAAATAAACAAACAAGTTTACTAGATTATTATTTTATAGATATTAATAATGCATTCTGGTTTAAAAGCAATATTTGAAAGTAAACTTCATTGTTTATGCACGTTTTAGGAAGTTTAGGCACAGAGGGAAAGAGGTACGGCTCAAGACTTTCATCAAATGTTTTTCATTAAACTTGTTCATATGCGTTCAGGATAGGGCTGCAATATACATTGAAATTACAAAAATATTGCAGATTTTCATATGGCAATATTATGCAAAAATTATTTTAAGGTTATGTATAGACTGGGACACGAATGTTAGTGCCTTTGTGTGCTCTGACACTGTAGAAGATGATCAGTGATCAGAAAAATGTAATATGTACATATTTTAGCAATCGATAATGATTTTACAAACCAAAAGCATTATTGTACCACACGTTGTATATAATAGCACTTTATCACACACCCCAACCTAAGTATCGTGCACCCTATTTCAGGACACTTAAAATATATGGTATTTGCAACACCTTATCGATAATAATCGATTATGACCTTTCAAATTTCATTATCAAGTAGTTGGTCTGTGATGTCACATGCTCCTGCACCATCGTCAATGTTTATCAAGCATTTCTTCTTCTCGCTGCGCAACGGAAGCAAAAGCGCAAAAGAACGCTGATTAATAAAGGTTTAATTTCGTACTTTAATATAAGTGAGTTTGTATTTGTTTAATTGTTGTTAGGTTTTTTATAAAAATAAATAGTACTAAACATCTGTTTTAAAGTAAGGGGGAAATCCAGGTTTTTATTACTGTAACAGCGCAACCATGTAGGCTTTATCATTGTTATATCATAATGGCTTATTTATTTTGTTAATAACGAATAATGTTTATTCTCATCAAGGTCTATAGTTAAATTTTATTTTATTTTATTAATTTGTGGCAAAAATGTATTCACCAGAAGATACCTGTAGACTCAAAATGTTTTGTTTATATATATATATTTTTTGACATTTAAATATTTATTTAGTCTGATTATTCGATTAATCAAGAAAAAAATAATCTTGATTATGAAAAAACATTAGTTGCAGCTAGGGATGGGCAATATCACAAACATTTTATCTAGGGAGGGCTCACGTGGGAACCGAGGGGCAACCTTCCGATCTCTCTGATGAAGTCAATACTGAAGTGACTTAAACTGCAATTCATCGACTGCCCACTTGAGGCTGGCTCCAAAAGGGAGTCAATCCCTATAGACCTCCATGTTAAAATGCCCAACTTTACAGTAGAAAATAATATGTCTACAGCCTGGCGCAAAAAGTGTTTTTGGTCTGTATAGCTAATTTTGCCCTTCATGACAACTGTGGGGGGGGGGGTTGTAACTCATCCGTTTAAATGATATTAAGCCTTAAACTTCTGCATAATTAAGGGCGTGGCCACTTGAGTGACAGCTGAACAGCCACTGTGGTCATTAGAATCGAGCTAGGCGGGCGTGGTTTCAGCAGCCAACCACCTCAGCTTCACCCATGTCCCGCCTCTTTACCCATTTTTGGATATCTGCAAGTGATGCGTGGTGTCGCGCGGGCAAGACGGCGACGGCAGGCAACACCAACTTTAAGCTTCAAAAATGATCTTCAGAAACCTATGGGTGACATCACGGACACTACGTCCATATTTGTTACAGTCTATGGTGGGAACGCACATGGAGAGGGATAACGGCACTCTTTATTATTTCTCCCACAGCGTACACATAACAAAAGTGCATAAATAATAAAGCCTAATTGGTTTTGGATTTCCGAAATTTTGCCTGGACGGCTGCCGTTTCATTTTCATTGCAGATAAACCCTGCTGTGTAATCAGATGATGTCTGCACCGTTTCATTTTGACTGTAATGAACTTCCAGTTAGAATCTCAATTCCCTGATTTAAATAGAATTAAAATCGCGTCAAAACGTAAATTCGACTTACAGTAATTGGAAAAAATCTGGCAAAATCGCCCAGCCCTAGTTGTAGCCCTAATATACGCCATTAGTTATTTCATTACACTTTAACACTATAATGTCATTCTGAAGCTCATCGTATCCAGTAAACAACAGTTGTTCAAAGGAGCAAAGAAAGTCATTGGGGGTAACTATGACCCAGTGATACAGTTAACATGATCCAGGGACTGTACTAGTAGCCAGATAACAAAACACTGAGCTAAATATACTGAAGCCTGTACAGTCTTGTGAGATAAAAGCGGTCTGTTGTGCCTAATATGTTTCCTGATGAGAGGACACATCTGAAGCAGGTTTCGTATGAAGTTTGGAGATTCTCCTCTTATATTGAGCATTGATTGAGTTCTGTGTGGTCTCCACAAACCCCTGATCTCCGGCTTAACTCGATCGTGTCCCACTTTCACACCCTTTTCCATTTAAAAGCTAAATAACACTCAGAGTTTCTGTGAGGATCGATTTGAGGTTTGGTGTGCGATTCATTTGTGTTTCAGTGAGGAATTGATCGTCTGAATGAGGCTGAAGGATGTGTGAGGAGCTCAGTTTCAGCTGCTGAAATTCAGGGTCATTATTTCAAATTAGGAATAAAAACAGAAACTAAACCAGCATTTTAATGAGACCTCGTTTTATTTATATAGGAAGTTATTAGTTAGATATTAATTTAGACTATTGAATATGATTTATCAACCAATCATCTTCACCCTAAAAAAAATGCTGGGTTGTTTTTAACCCATGCTGACCACTGGTAGGTTGACAGGTTGTTATAAACCAACAGTTAGTTTGAAACAATCCAACACTGGGTAGTTTTAAACCCGTCGGTATGTTATGTCCAATATTTACCCAGCAAGGGTTAAAATAACCCAGCATTTTTAGTGTCTTTGATTTTATGGTTAGTGATTGGTTGATACTTAGCATGCAACAAAGGGTGTTGATCCACAAAAGTGTTTTTTTTTTTGTTTTGTTTTTTAGTAATTTTTTTCTTAATGTTAATCAGGATGCATGAAAAATTTTGCAGAATGTAAACAATTTCTTAACTGCAAAAACTAATTTTTAAAATATGAATTAAACTGATAATACAAAAAGTATTCAAAAGATTTATGACATGTGATACACCCAATATGTAACAAATAAACAAAAGACCTCTGGATTTTCCCCTTACTTGAAAGCAAATGTTTAGTATGTGGTTCATTATTGATTTTATGAAAAAACTACAACAATTAAATACTACAAAGACAGACTTAATTATATTAAACAAACAAACAAACAAAAAATTATTAACTTTTTATGTAATAAACTCTTGTGCTATGTGCATGTTTATACCTGATTAGTGATTGGTGTGCGCGGCAAAAAATTTCTAATTTTCGCATGGTGTGCACAGCAATTTTTGTAACTGCACACGTGGCTTCGCATCCGAAAATGACCTCAATGCGATTCTGTCCAAACAATAACAATGTTATAAAACGTTAATGAAATGATAATGTTTAATAAAGACAGATTATTCATGTTCTTATATTTAGCTGTAACATTACAAGTGCCAGGGTTGTTTCCTTTACTTTGTGTTGGTTTTGGACTCGATTATTCGAGTTACTTGTGAGTATAGACGGTTTCAGCAGTAACAACATAAACAAGCGGCTTTCGTGCTCATCACATAACTTCCCCTAAACTCTGCGAAGAATAAATAACAACAAAGTACTTTTAAAGTAGTTCATTTATATAACACGCAAAATTAACAACACGTAGATTACATAGGAACCCAAAACATTTGTTATTTTTGACAAGGTATTTGTTTAAGAGTTTAGTTACAGCAACTAGTCACACCATTAAAAAAAAAAACGGAAGTAAAGTTCGGACCAGATGCTTATTGCGTCACCGCACGTGCTCCCCATGAAACCATCTATAAACACTTCTTTTGCGCATCTCCTGTCAGCGGAGCGCTTTGGAGCGTGTTGTTTTTTTTTTCGATTTACTGTTTGAAATAATATTTCATATATTTACCAATTTTTTTGGTATATATATGCAGATTTCAGGATTTAGGTTGTGCATTATTAATGATCAGTAATAATGTTTCTGTCAGTGATGATGTTTGTAATTGTCTGTAACCCCAGCACTACATCACAGGCCATTGATATCGGTATGAAGATGAACGCTGAGTTCATTGTGTTGAATCACTTCAGTCAGCGCTACGCTAAGATCCCTCTCTTCAGCGACGACTTCAACAGCAAAGTTGGGATCTCCTTCGATCATATGAGGGTAAGAAATGCCAAAATATCAAATATTTACTTGGACTGAATTAGGGCTGCATAACGATAAATCGCGACTAATCGTTTGCAGAATAAAAGTTTCTGTTTACATCATATATGTGTGTACTGTGTTTAAAAACTATGTATAAATACACATGCATATTTACATGTTTATATACATTTTTATATTTATATTAGAGCTGGGCATAGATTAATCTAGATGAATCTCATACAAAATAAAAGTATTTTTTTTGCATTACATTTGAGTTTGTGCTGTGTGTAATTATTACATTTACATGTGTATATATATTTATTTATATTTTTATTTATTCTAAATTATATATAAATAAAAAAATTATATTTAAATAAAACATTTCTTAAATGTATATATATGTGTGTTTAAATATACATAATATTTACACACATCACAAACTCATATATTATGCAAAAAAATACTTTTATTTTGTATGAGATTAATCTAGATTAATCTATGCCCAGCCCTAATTTATATATTTTTTATTATATAATTATACATTTCAAATATATAAATAGATTTTTTTTCTTAAAATTATACAGGACTGTGTGTATTTATATATTCATAATTATTATACACAGTACACAAACAGATATATGATGTGAACAAAAGCTTTTATTCTACAAACAATTAATCAAGTGATTAATCATTTTGCAACCCAAGACTGAATTTAAATGAGTTGAATCAATTAAATTCAGTCCTCGATCTGTACCGAGAAATGTTGAGTTTAATTCAAGTGGAAATGTAAATGTGTTGATTGATTTTTCCATCACAGATCCGATTTGGAGATTTTCAGATTCTCCCGCGCCTCATTCGGCCTCTGAAGGTTTTGTTTGCGGACGAGATCGAAGAGATGGAGGAGAGGAGAGAAAGGAGGGAGATGAAGAAAAACGCTGAGCTTCCATGCGATGGAGAGTCGTCAGTGAACCACAGCCTTGAGGAGACGGGCAGAGGAGACAAGAGAGAGCAGGATGACGTAAACCAGGAGACGACTAACAAACGACTTAAGATAAACTGATGGGTAACCAGTGTGAGTTAAATCAATCATAAGCCAGGAAGAAACTGAAATTGCTCAAAAATAAGGTGTGTGTTGGAATAAACTCATTCCAAACCATCAATGCAGATTTAACAAAATATACACAGGAAGACACAATACCTTAGTTTGACTTTTTATTTTTATTTCCATGACTCGTTTCCGGATTAATGAATGATGATGTGTTTTCAAAATATAACTTTGGTTTGAAACAGGTGGGTTTTGTTTTGGATTGCTGTGATGAGTATATAAGGCACATGTATATTTGTGTATTTAGTATTTCATTAGTTTATGTACATGAAATGGCCAATTAACTTAAGATTATTTTAGGCAAATAAACTTTGACCTGGAAAAATGCTTGTCATTATATGATTCATATTAATTTAAACATTTATTCAAATGTTATTAAAAGGATGGCAGAAGAGCCTGAACTTGTGTGTTTATGATTATTTTTCAGCTGTTTTTTGTATAGACCGTTTCAGCAGTAAAAACATAAACAAGCGGCTGTCGTGGTCCGCACGTAACTTCCGGTAAATTCCGCTAAAAATAAATAACAACAAAGTTCTTTAAATGTAGTTTATTTATATAACAAGCAAAAAAACAATGCATATATTACCTAGGAAACCAAAACATTTGTTATTTTCGACGAGGCATTTGTTCAAGAGATCAGTTTAGCAACTAGTCAGACCATAAAAAAAAAAAAAAAAACTAGAGTAAAGTTCGGATCCAGACGTGTATCGCGTCAGCGCATGTGCGTCCGATGAAACCGTCTATATGGTGGTCCATTGAAGCACTCCATGACCATTGGTTACGCATCCAAGCTTGTGTTTCAACAACATTAAATCACTAATTGAATAAGTTTCGATTGAAATTGACTTGTGGTCCAGCTAATGCACGCATGTACTTTAGAGTAAAACTGATGAAGTGAGACCTCGTGCAATACTTACAGATCTAAATCTTGGATCTATCAAAGCTGTGTCATTTTCAATTAGACGATTGGCACTTAAATCGAAATTATATTGTGTCCCTAGACCACAAAACCAGTCATAAGTCACACGGGTTCATTTGGAGCACTAGCAAACAATACACTGTAAGGGTCAAAATAAACTAACATCTCAAAATTTTCTTTTTATGGCAAAAATCATTAGGATATTAAGTAAAGATCATGTTTTATGAAAATATTTTGAGAATTTCCTACTCTTAACCCCTTAACGGACGCTGTCCCGTGAGCGAGACACCCGAGTTAATATTTTGCGTGTAAATTTTAATCTATCACGACAAACTATATATCATTGGAAAGGTTCATATTTCAAAACCTTTTAGCAGTAATAATAATAATGCAGTGACAGTAATTTATTAATTTGTGACAAGAGTATGCAGCAAACCGTTGACACCTAGTGGCCATTGTTGGTAAAACCGCTAAAAGTGTAATGCTGCGTTCACACAAGCCGCGGTAGAGGTGTCAAGCGCGAGTGATGTCAAAGTTAAGTCAATGTGAAGATGCGTTGATGCGCATCTGGAGGTCTAGCGGCGCGAATGAGGCGTGTAGTGCGGCACGGTAGACGCGATTCCGCCTTATTCATGCGTCTAGTTTGCTCGAATCTACTGCAGTGGCAACGCTTAATTTGCGCCAAAGATTTGAACTTTGATGAGAAAACACACCAGGTTAACCAATCAGGAGCTTGCTCTTAAAGGATCCGAGCGGAGTTGCAGATGCCCTTCCCATGACGCGAATTTCCGTGTGAATGTCTCGATGACTAGAATTTAACTCCTGAAACGCGGCTGGTGTGAACCCACGGTAACACATCTCATTTTTTGTGATTATTTTAATTTGATATTTTCACCTCCAGACACTTCCGTGTAAAACTTTTAAGTTTTGTCTTTAAAACAAGACTAAAAATATTCTTCTAGACCAAATAAATGCCAGAGTTATATTCATTTGAAGGGGTACATCAACTTTTCACCACCCCCTTCCCCACTTATAAAAGGTTCACCAGTTAAGGGGTAAATATATTAAAACTTTATTTTTGTGAGTGGATTCAGTTGCTAAGGACTTCATTTGGCCAACTTAAAATCAGATTTTCTTAATATTTAGATTAATTTGCACCCTCATTTCAAGTAGTTGTATTGTATCAACCAAATGTTGTCCTATCCTAACAAAGCATACATGGCAAGATTATTTTTTCAACTTTCAGATGATAAATCTCAATTTCAAAAAGTTGACCCTCATGGCTTTTTTGTGGTCCAGGGTCACCATCATGGAAGCTGTGTATCGATTTTCTCTTAATAAAAAGTACTGAATCTGTTACTACCATGGATTGTTGATTTAATATCACAGATTTATTTGTTATTCGGTCATTAAATGATTTCCCAGTGTAACACAGAAGATAACTAACTTGTCCTTGAGTTTACAGGATTATATGATCATGTCAGGAGTTTATTAGTAAATGCTTTGTGCAGACATGATTGATAAGTGACTATAGTCTCATATTAAAGTGTAAGATGTAAGTCCAGCAGATTTGCTTGAAGCATTCTCTTGTCCATCACTTGAGGGCGCTGTTACCTCACAGTTACTCAGTGACATTAGATTCCCTCTACAGATGTAAACTTAGTATGGTTACGTGATCGGTTAATGTACATCTCTCAATGCAGATTCACATCAAACATTGTGAAGTGATGTAGACAGGCGATTGATCAGAAGAAAATCATCAGGGGTCTCATTTATAAAACTGTGCATAGGATCCTTACTAAAAGTCTGTGTACGCACAAAAGCCAAAAATTATAAAACTTATAAAACAAAGCAATGTTCCCTTTATAAATTAAAGATTCCCGGCAAGTGCACATGAATCATCCTCATGTCCCACCATGCAAGCCCATTCTCCTATTAAGTCAGTTCAGGGTTCCCACGGGTCCTTGAAAGTGTATGAATCTTGGGGAAAAATTCAAGGCCCTGGGAAGTTTTTGAAAATATACATACATAGATACAGGTCATTAAAAGAGCTTGAATCTATTTTATGCAAGATGTTTTCTGGAAAAAAATCCATATTATTCCCAGGTGTAAAAATTCTAGACTTTTTAAGCACACGTGCTAAACTGTTCGCTTTAAATGCTTATATCTTCTGTATGCGAATGTGGATTCATACCAAAATGCTTTTTTGCATAGTTGTGTTTGACACATGAAAACATCTCTGGTTACGTATGTAACTGTTGTTCCCTGAGAACGGAACGAGACGCTGCGTCTCCCTTGCCATACTTACTGCGTCCCTGTAATGCCGTCTTCGGTAATATTTCAGATAGTGATATACTTCCTGACTCCCGCATCACTCTGTCTTGGTTGTTAAGCCTCACCATTGGTTGAATTTGATAGGCACATTCAGAAGCACTTAACCTTACCTTTAAAGGTAACACAATGTAACTTTGCTCTGACTTGAAATGTGTCCCCACATTTAATCCTTGAATTCGAGGGTACTGGACCTGAAAAGTCCTTGGAAGGTCCTTGAATTTGAAGTTAACTAAGATGTGGGAACCCTGTCAGTTTTTTATACATCACAACCTTTGCGTAGGAACTGGCGTATGCACATTTCCAGCTTCGTTTTGTTTGTATACACGCTTTATAAATGAGACCCCTGGACTTCTATGGTTTCTTCCTAGCTTTAAAGTTAAGTCTGTCTAAGAATGAGTCTGATCAACTAGCAATTAGGGCTAATCATATATTTGGATTTAAATTAGGCTGACATACCTTTTTATATAACATACTTAAAAACAGTTTAAATCACTCTTAAAGAAAAGAAAAACAGAAGTTTAAAACTAGTCTATGAAGTTAATGCAACCGGCCACCCGGTCTTGTCTGCTACTGCAGACATCAGAAAAAGTCTCCTGTGTAAATCCCCTGTGATTCTCATAATTGTGTTTTTTACAGTGTTTGTCAGAATGATGTTTTGGCTTCATGTTTGTTCTTTAACACCTGCCTGGTCCAACTGTCCTGCTAGGTTTTATTTGCCTGTGTTTTGCTCTCTACGGACAGAAAGTGTTATGATGTGCTGTGATTTGTACACGGGGTTATGACTTTAATGACCTGATATCTCTCTTCACGGTCTCGGGTGTAAACTCGGCTCTGTCGTATAAAAGCAAATGCATGTTTTGCTCACTCTGTTCGCTTTTGTTTTAAGCAGGTGCGTTTTCTCAGTATTTTTTCATACAGGAGATATTTGTGGATGTAGGTTGGACTTCTTTATTTATATAAAGCCAAGTTTCTCCTCCGCTCATATGTTGCTTATTCATATACTGTAGCTCAGGATTTGCAATGATGCTGTCAGTTTCATTATAAATGTAAATAATAGTATCAACTTTGTTTTGGATATTTTTTGTGTGTAGTGCAGGGTATAAGGATACCCACTTCTTTGTTAGATGCCATGGGGTAAACCCACTTCTAAATTCTATATATTAACCTCATACGACCTGAGCTGTGTGCAAATGGTGCTTTTTGTGCATTTTGTGTTTGACGCGAATTGGCGGCAGACACCTGAGTTGAAAATTTTTGCCTCTGATGCACGTCAAATGGTTGCTTTTTCTGCGTGTTTACTTCTCTCTAGATGCGTGAATGCATTCAAACCGTTCAAGCGGCAAACTAGGTGGGGTAGACGCAATTTTGACGCCTGAAATGCGGTTGGTGTAATCGCAAGTTATCTAGAGATAGTTTTTTTGTGTGTGTTGCTTGCTCGTGACTCGCTCGGAAAGAATCGGTAAAGCTGATCTGTCTTTTATAAATCTGAAATAACTAAAGACTCTTTGGAAATATGAAGGACATAACACACACACACACACATAGCAAAAGATGTCAGGGACCGAGAAAATCAACTCTACTGTGCGAAATTTTTTGCGCTCTCTCTTTCTCTCTCTCTGTGCAGATGAGCAGTTGGTAATACGGACAGACTCGTGTGTTATCACACCAGAGATCATGGTCAAATCCCGCAGCACTTCAGCTCACCCGGACAGGCCGGTAATTACTGGTAGACTCCAAAAATGCCCGACCTGTCCGTCAAATTAGAGACACAGGCGCTCGTATTTCATCTCCTGTTCTGAACGAATATGAAGAGTTGTCAATGAAGAGAGACAAACTGGTTAGTGAATGTGAAGCAGTTAGATCTTTGATAGCTGTGCAATGAGGTGAAAATAATCTCTATCCATCAATCATATGGAGCTTTTAAACACGGCACTTTCATCGCTATCTCATGGCAAATTGTATGCATTTACAAAGGTGGCTAATTCGTACGATCACATTCATAAATTTTGTACGATTTGCTTCGCCCTGTGACGCTAAGATTATGGGCAAGGTTGGAGTGGGGTGTCATTCATTTTTGTGCGATTTTCTTTGTACGAATTAGCCAATTTACTTTAACATTCATGTTCCTCTATGGGATCATCGTTAGTGTAGTTCCTCTAATGCTTTTAAAGACACTAAGATGTGTAAAGTACAGCATGTATGTGAATAGCAGGCGGGTGGACATCAGTATTCAGGGTGGTCGTGCGTTTCCGTCTCTTGTTTTCACAGCAGGCAGGTTTGTATTAGCAGACTGCTGAGGATCGTGGCGAGTCTCTGGGGAGCGAGTGGAGAGCAGACGCCCCGCTGGTGCTGAATGTAAAATCAGCTCTGCGACTGAATCTCATCTCTGTTTCAGACAGACAGCTGAGAGAGAGACAGTTTAGGGTTTGAGTATACAATGCATATGAATTGTATGACCGACATGCTCAGGACTTAATACACAAATGTGAATGCTTGTAGCCACATAAGTTGGGTAACGTTGCTTTCTAAAACAAAATTATAATGGGAATCAATTTCAATTTGTGCCAATGTTTTGTCTCAAGACGGCTGTCCTCACAAACAGAAAATCTGAAAAGGTTAAAGTTACTCGAACTATCGACACGCTTATAGCTGTAGCTACAGATATTTGAAGGAAACAGTGTTGTTTAGTTGAGTATTGAGTTTTGTAACCAATACACCAATGCACCAACGTTTCTGTTTATGTATTTCAGCGTTTCTGGCCTTCGACGTCAGCTGTGCCATTGATCTCTTATTTAAACGTCAGATAGGGTAAAATGTTAAAAACGATCGAGACCAAATGTTAGTGTTGGAATATTTTTAATATCCCCAACCGCCTGAAGAGAAATGTCAATAGATGCCGAGAGAACATGTTTTCCTAAAGAGCACCCGGCCGAGAGAGTCTTGTTTGCTGAATACATTAGCTAATGGACACATATTGATGACGTATAGTAGGCTTTTGTCCAAGTGACTGATTCATCCACATTTACATAAACTGTGCTAGAAAACATATTTTAAAGCCTGTTTTTGTTTTGGGATCTTATGGTAGTTGGACTGCTCTAAATTAGGAAGATTTTGGGCTCTGGAATGCCTACTGTGCGTTCACACCAGTCGCGAATAAAGCGAATAAATTGCGCTATTTGCGTATAGTTGGATGCTTACAATTTTTGAGTTAACTTAACATGCTTAATTTGCGCAAAAAATTGGTGTCATTGGCAGGTGAAATTCAGACGCGAATACGGCTTTAGCTGGCTTGTTGTCTCACTATGTATATATAGCTCAAATTGGGTAAAGTGTTTTTACTCACTTTCTTACAAGCAAGATCTTTTTTATTCCTGTTTTTATAAAAGTACGAAGATGTGTCGTACAGCTCGGGGTGTCCACATATAGCGACAATGATTTGGTCCTCCATTGTTTTTTCATATTTCTGCCTCAGTTCACTACGTTGTAATAACGTCATTACTAATGCAAGCTTCTGATTGGTTAACGTGGTGCGAATGTCCGAATATCGGTATTGTTGCAAAAATTTTGTGTTGGTGCATTCCTTTCAGAAATTAACTGTGTGTAGCACAACGGATTATGGGTAATGTTAACCAAAAGTACCTCATGGGGAGATGCGTACAATAAAAATTTGCTAAATTGTTTTTATCGTACAAATATTTTAGGATTGATATGATTGATGAATGATTTGCCAGTGATCTAAAAGTTGTGTTGATGGTATGGAGGTGCTCTTCAGACTGACATGTAAGTGTCTTAAGCTGTATTTGACTAAATTAAAGAGTCTGCAGGCTCAGAAACTTGAACTAATCCTCGGCTCATTACAGAGAAAGCGGTGTGTTATATTGGTTCTCTGTGAATGGTTTGCTTCATCAGCGGTTCGGCTCCACAGAGACTCTGTTCCTCTTGGTCTCTCAGAAATAATTGCCTTCAAGCAAGCGTTTTTGCTAAACGGAGTGTTGAAGAAGTCCAGACTTTAACTTCTCGTATTTCATGATGGTAACTATACAGGTCCTCAAACCTTAAAGTGTTGACTGTTATGTCTTCTGATTTAAGTAACTCTTAGCAGATCTCATGTCCAATCCTTTGTGTGTGAAATCATTTATGGCTCATATATGAAACTCAAAAGAGATGAGAAGCAACTTTGGGAAGAACAACTGTGTGCAATTATGGGAAGTGATGTGTCGCCTACTTATGAAAAAAGGTAAGGTTGTGTCCAATTACAGTATGTTAAAAAAAGCACATTATTATGCTTATTATTTATGCAGTATATAAGATAAACTAGTGTTATAGTACTCAAAATGTTATTGATTTCAAGACCAGTTTTTGATGGTCTTGGACTTAAACGGTCTCAACTCTTTTTGGTCTTGATGTCGTCTTGGTCTCAGGATTTTATTGTAAAGACCATAACTGCGGAAATTGCACTTAAAAGAATAGTTTACCCAAAAATTTACATTTTGTCATCATTTACGTACTCTTATGTTGTTAAAAAACTGTATACATTTCTTTGTCCTGATAAACAAGGAAGATATTTTGAGGAAGGTTTATAATCAAACTGATCAGATGCCCCATTAGTATTCTTCTTTCCTACTATGGAAGTCAATCGGGCCTCTGTTAATGTGATTGGATGTAAAACTTCTGGCTTTTAAAGAAATCATGGACTCTTTCTTTATTTGATTTCTTTTAAGATGAATGGGGTTTGGTCCAAAAAGAAATCTGTCAACAATATGAATACAAAGGCCCACAATATCCAAGATGTAATTTCATCCACTTTTTTGATGGCCTTGTCTCTGTCTCCACACCCTCTGGCCTTGGTCTTGTCTTGGTCTCGGTTTTAGGTGGTCTCCACTACAACACTGGTATGCATAGTATTCCCAGTATGCACATGTTCTATATATAACATATAGATCTCTTAAATGAACGACTGCATCATATGTGGCATATAAGCAAGCAGACCGTATCCCAAAATGCAATGTGCTCAAGCGTGTTTTAGTGCGACAAATGAATTGTAAGTAAAATGAACCACAATTTTTTTATATCTTACATTTACATCTGTTGATTTAGCAGACACATTTTTCCAAAGTGATGCTGTGTGCACATCACCAGTGATTTCGTCACTGTGTGTAGCCTGTCCCTTTTTTTAATGAGATTGTTAGGAGGATGTTTAGTCTCAGCCTCAGATGTCATGTCACGCTCACAGAATGTTGGCTAAACGGCTGATGTGTATTGTAAACTTAACTGAAAACCCTTTGGGAATGTCGAAGTTGGAATTCTGGGAGATGCGAGTGTCACAATTTATTCTCAGTCCCCAGGGAAACAAAGCTCTGACGTTCGTACGAGGATGTGAAACAGTTGTGTTTACGTGGCTAATAATGAGCAGTTATCATGATCAGCTAAAATTTGCGTTCTCAAAAATGTAAAAGTTTCTGGTATAGACTCTCTAAAAGATGTCCAAGAGTTTTGCTTGAGGCAGTTAGTGGAGACAAAAAGCTTGCAGCTGGCGTTTGGTTTTCCCGAATTGCTTGTAGGTGTTAAAAAGTGGAGAGATATGTTTCAAACAGATGTTTACTGGAAGCGTCTCATTGGAGTGGCTGTTGATAAAATGCACACCGTTGTTCTATGGTGAATAATGTTGTTTATTTAGAAACTAATTGGTTGTGGCTGGTTATTTCAATGACTTTTTGCCAACCAGTTCATTATTGTGGGGACATTTCCACACTCCAAAACGTGACGTTTTCTTGTAAAAACTTGTAAACAAATGAGGAATAGTCCTCTCAGTAACTGACTAGAGACGGATGATGTAAACTCAACTACTTCAATCCATCCAATTGGTAGTCGCTCCCGGAATTCGTTAAAATGAACTTTTCTCAACTTGTCGCATCACTGGACACGGCCACTTCTTGTCACTAACAGTCACTATCGCTTGTGTTTAGGGTTGCCAAGTCTACAGTTTTCCCACAGAACCGAGCATCTTTAATACTGTTGCTGTGGGCTGTTTTTCATCTCCGCAGGTTCAAATTAACCCAATTATGTGATATTTATTATTATATATAATGCAAATTTTAGCAGATGGACCCTGCCATTTTTTTACACGATTGGGCTTTGAATATGAATTGGGTGGATTTGGCTGTGAAAACCTGGCAACCCTGATTGTGTTGCCAGAAGTCCCCAAGCTTTCATTGAAATGAATGAGATCGTGTCGCTGGCAGTGTGAACACAGCTTTATTTACAAATTAGGAATCAATAAAAAAATTGTCTTAAAATGTCATATTTCTGATTCATAATTTGATCAAACTACAACTTTTTTTCTGAAATAATAACCAAATTATAACTGGTGGTTAAAAACAACCACTTGGTTTTTATATTTGGTTATAAACTAAAAGTAATAACTAAATCCTAATGTATATTTGGACCAACGACAATGATGAAGCATACAGCTGTGCGAGTCTTATTTTTTTAATTAGTTGACCATTAACCATTCTAGCTATAACACCAATATTCTTTTCAGATGTTGTTTATATGATGTGAATTTCACAGTCAGTAAAACATCTGTCATGTCTTTACCTGTGGCTGTTTGATATCACGTCTGTTTTTAAAGATGGGATGTTATCGCTCGTTTCTCTCTCTGAGAGTTTGTGATAATGAGTCTTTCAGCAGAGACCTTTATTCTCCATCTGTGTTTCTCTCGGCATCTTCTCATCCTGGACAAGATCAGCTTCCAGAATCTTGTTTTATTCCCTTTGAGGAAGCATTTTCAAAAGAGTCTTTGAAGTAACGTTGGCATAAATGTAGCTGCTCAATGAGGACATGTTCTCCAAAGGTTTTGTAATGAGAGTCACCTGAGCAACCAACAGTATCAGGAAAAAGGGTATGCAGTTTTTAGAAAGCATTGAATTCTTAACAGGCTTGTGGACACAATATAATAATGCTGTCATAATTTACTTATACAATACTTGCTCATTAATGCGTGTGCAACAAGATGCATTGATTTAATGTATCTGTTCTTCCTCATGCTGAAGAGAAGACCAGGTTGAACATCCTTATAGGAGAAAGAAAGGTCCACAGACTAAAGGTGAGCTAAATGACGACACAAGTGTCGTTTTTAATTAAACTATCCCTTCAAATTTGAAAACATGCTTTCAAGAGGTGTATGAAAAGACAGAGGCATAATAAATGTTAATAAAAAGCTTCTCGTAATGTCTTATGTCATTCAGAAGAATGGGATTGGGTGAGAAAGGTCACTGCTCAGATTTATTATGAAAATGATGAGTTTTAGCAGCTACACACCAATAACAATTGTGTTGAAAAGTGTTCTAGCAGTAAAACCCTATTCAATGACATTGATCTGTGATTATTGATGATATCCAGCTGTCATCATGTCAATACGTCCGATTGCTGCCCTTCACAGCAGCAGAGAAACTCAAAAACACACGTCCCTTCAATAATGCATTGAGCTGGTGTTTGACTAATACTAACTTCTGCATTATTCAACTTTACTGTGGGTCTGTGTTATTTTGAGTAATAATTCCCTTTAATTATCTCATTGTACTTATGTGACCTGTTGCATGGTTAAATGCTACATGCTAATACTTTCATGTAACAAACCCTTCAATATTTGTGTTATGGACATAGTTCATTTCAAATTGGTATCTTTTTAAGGAGAGCTGTGGTATTGCTCAACTAAGTAATCATATTTTTCAGTTTTTGTCTGGAGGTCTAAGAAAATAAGATGCTTGAATTCATCAAAGGTCCTATAGAGTTACATTGAATAAGGAACAGGATATCATATCAGATTTGGTGGTGCCATCTTTTAGTTTCAACAATTAGCAATGGTGCAGCAGTGCCTTAGCAACCGACTAGCAACTACAAAAACGTACTGTATTGATTAGAAAATAGATGCAATGGTGTCTTGCCAGCCTTAACACTGTGGCAATGAGTTTTGTATGGTGTCTTGCCAGCCCTAACACTTTGGTAATGTGTTTTGTGTGCTGTTTTGCCAGCCCTAACACTGTGGCAATATGTTTTGTATGGTGTATTGCCAGCCCTAACACTTTGGTAATGTGTTTTGTATGGTGTCTTGCCAGCCCTAATACTGTGGCAATGAGTTTTGTATGACGTCTTGCCAGCCCTAACACTGTGGCCATGAGTTTTGTATGCTGTCTTGCCAGCCCTAACACTGTGGCAATGAGTTTTGTGTGCTGTCTTGCCAGCCCTAACACTGTGGCAAAGAGTTATGTATGGTGTCTTGCCAGCCCTAACACTATGGTAATGAGTTTTGTATAGTGTCTTGTCAGCCCTAACACTGGTAATGTGTTTTGTATGGTGTCTTGCCAGCCTTAACACCATGGCAATGAGTTTTGTATGGTGTCTTGCCAGCCCTAAAACTTTGGTTATGTGTCTTGTATGCTGTCTTGCCAGCCATAACACTGTGGCAATGAGTTTTGTATGCTGTCCTGGCAGCCCTAACACTGTGGCAATGAATTATGTATGGTGTCTTGCCAGCCCTAACACTGTGGCAATGTGTTTTGTATGCTGTCTTGGCAGCCCTAACACTGTGGCAATGAGTTATGTATGGTGTCTTGCCAGCCCTAACACTGTGGCAGTGAGTTTTGTATGGTTTCTTTCCAACCTTAACACTCTGGCAATGAGTTTTGTATGGTGTCTTGCCAGCCCTAACACTGACAATGTGTTTTGTATGGTGTCTTGCCAGCCCTAACACTGTGGCAATGAGTTTTATAAAGTGTATTGCCAGCCCTATCACTGTGGCAAAGAGTTTTGCATAGTGTCTTGCTAGCCCTATTACTGTGGCAATCAATTTTGTATGGGTTCTTTCCAACCCTAACACTGTGGCAATGTGTTTTGTATGGTGTCTTGCCAGCCCTAATACGGTGGCAATGAGTTTTGTATGGTGTCTTGCCAGCCCTAACACTGTGGCAGTGAGTTTTGTATGATGTCTTTCCAACCTTAACACTCTAACACTGTGGCAATGAGTTTTGTATGGTGTCTTGTCAGCCTTAACACTCTAACACTGTGGTGGTGTGTTTTGTATTGTGTCTTGCCTTGTACTTACATTTTTAAACTGAAAAAAGTAAGTACAAATATAGCTGCAAGCAGCAACTCGGGGCCAAGCACCTTCAGCGCAAAAATTAGCACCAAAAGCAAGCACACAAAACACAGCAAGCTCACAAATCACAGCAAGCTCACAAAGCACAGCAAGCACACAAAGCACAGCAAGCTCACCAAGCACACAAAGCACAGCCAGCACACGAAGCACAGCAGGCACACAAAGCACAGCAAGCATACAAAGCACAGCAACACACAAAGCACAGCAAGCTCACAGAGCACAGCAAGTTCACAAAGCACAGCAAGCTCACAAAGCAAAGCAAGCACACAAAGCACAGTAAGCTCACAAAACACAGCAAGCACACAAAGCATATCAAACACACAAAGCACAGCAAGCTCAAAAAGCACAACAAGCTCACAAAGCACAGCAAGCTCACCAAGCACAGCCAGCACACAAAGCACAGCCAGTACACAAAGCACAGCAAGCTCACATAGCACAGCAAGCACACAAAGCACAGCAAGCACACAAAGCACAGCAAGCACACAATGCACAGGAAGCTCACAAAGCAAAGCAAGCACACAAAGCACAGCAAGCACACAAAGCACAGCAAGCACACAATGCACAGGAAGCACACAAAGCACAGCAAGCTCACATAGCACAGCAAGCACACAAATCACAGCAAGCACACAAAGCACAGCAAGCACACAAAGAACAGGAAGCTCACAAAGCACAGCAAGCACACAAAGCACAGCAAGCACCATAAAGTGCATCAAACATGCAAGGCTCAGGAATCACAGAGCAGGACCACCACAATGAAGCGCAACAACAGTAAACATGGAAAAATAGAACATATGTGAACTACAGACAGGTTGAGAAGAATTGATGAGGAAGAACAAAACATTAATAGAAAAACCTAATACATGACTCATGTGGGATTCGAACCCAAGAACTCAGAATCTCAATGCAGGTGATTAACTGGATGCGCCACTCAGTTGACACAGTCCATGGGGCAGCAGAAAAAGATTAGATATCTGCAAGGATTGACATATGTCAATCACCAAAAATGCAGAAAAGACACAGCAGAAGCAGAAATAACAGAAATACAATGAACATGAGCTCAAGTGAAATTGAAGACAAGCAGATCATTATGTATAGTAATGCTATACAATGTAATATACAGTCACATTAATTTGCTGTGACAAATAGACAACGTCACAGGCACGGTCACCTTTGGAGTGGTTTTTCTAAGAAAGAGAACATAATATCAAAAATCTGTTCAGTCATTTCTGTGCGGATTTCTTCAAACATTATACGAGCAGAACCTGGCAAAAAATAAACAAAATTTGTAAAAGGAGTAGCGAAAAAATCATATACCATATGCTTTACAATAACACATGAACAGAATGTTGGAAAATGACAAATGAGGTATCGTTGCAACCGGCATAAACCAGTGAATACAATTTCACAAAGAAATTAATATCAGACAAAGTATTCCGAAGTTATAAGCAGTTCCATAAGAACTGTTATAGTTTATTACCCCTAGGTGGCGCTGTACTCTGACTTCCCAGGTACCTTCAGGACATCATGTCAAAGCTCCTTACCAATTTTTGCGCGGATATCTCGAATAGTTCAAAAAATATAACAATTTATGACAAATTTCAAAATGGCGGACAGGCGGTTTGGTCAAACCCGGCATAATACACATCGACAGATGCGGCATGAGGTAAGCAATCCAAAGACATCAAGATCATAATTTTCTGACAAACAGTTCAGAAGTTATGGGCAAAAATAGCCTTTTTTCATATCTCATGACCCATAGGTGGCGCTGTCACCAAATTTGATATGGACCCCCAGTTCATGGTCCACATTAAGTGTACCAAATTTAATTTCAATTGATCAAAGAATGACTGAGGTACAGCTTCAGAACCATTTTTGCATCAACCTCGTTAAGTTCATGCATTTCTTTCTTTTGAACAAAGATAAATATCAAAATTCTGTTCAGT